>NC_058089.1:1975378-2275378 GCF_014858855.1 Bufo gargarizans
CTGCCATGTATTGGTTAGGGTATTATACTGGGGCCTAGCAGTGACTGGTTATTGCACTGGGAAGGTAGGGGCTGCCATGTAATGGTTAGGTTATTATACTGGGGGGCTAGCAGTGAACTGGGAGGGTTGGGGGCTCCATGTATTGGTTAGATATACTGGGGAGGCTAGCAATGACTGGGCAGTGCACTGGGAAGGTAGGGGGCTGCCATGTATTGGTTCGATTTTTTATACTGGGGGCTAGCAGTGACTGGTTCTTGCACTGGGAGGGTGGGGGCTGCCATGTATTGGTTAGGGTATATACTGGGGGGGCTAGCAGTGACTGGTTATTGCACTGGGAGTCAGATCCCCGTCTGTGCACAGAGGGCTCTGTCCCGGCAGCACTGGGAGCATGGGATGACTGGGAGGAGGAGGGAGCAGCTCCTGACATTGCTGGAATAATTCCGTTTCCGCTGGAGCCGAGCTCAGCCTCCTCCCTGCAGTCACCCAGCAAACATGGCCACGTCCCCCCAAAAGTCTCCCTCCACCCCGAAATCCCCGACCCCCAAGTCACCCCCGTCCAGGAAGAAGGACGACTCCTTCCTGGGGAAACTCGGAGGAACTCTGGCCCGAAGGAAGAAAGCCAAGGAAGGTAAGAACTGCTACAATGTAACAGTATGAGGCTGCAGCACGTCGTCACCTCTGGGCATGGTACACAGTGACTGCAGCACATCTCACCCTGCTCCTGGGCATGATACACAGTGACTGCAGCACATCTCACCCTGCTCCTGGGCATGATACACAGTGACTGCAGCACGTCTCACCCTGCTCCTGGGCATGATACATAGTGACTGCAGCACGGCTCACCCTGCTCCTGGGCATGATACACAGTGACTGCAGCACATCTCACCCTGCTCTGGCATGATACACAGTGACTGCAGCACGTCTCACCCTGCTCCTGGGCATGATACATAGTGACTGCAGCACGTCTCAAACCCTGCTCCTGGGCATGATACACAGTGAATGCCGCACGTCTCACCCTGCTCCTGGACAGGGTACACAGTGACTGCAGCACATCTCACCCTGCTCCTGGGCATGATACTACAGTGACTTGCAGCCACGTCTCACCCTGCTCCTGGACATGATACATAGTGACTGCAAGCACGTCTCACCCTGCTTCCTGGGCATGCTACATAGTACTGCAGCACGTCCACCGCTCCTGGACCGTGTACAAGTGCTGCTCACACATACTTCACCCATGCTCCTGGACATGGTACACCAGTGACTGCGCACATCTCACCCTGCTCCTGGGCATTATACACAGTGACTGCAGCACGTCTCACCCGTCTCCTGGGCATGATACATAGTGACTGCAGCAAGTCTCACCCTGCTCCTGGGCATGATACACAGTGACTGCGCACATCTCACCCTGCTCCTGGACACGGGTACACAGTGACTGCCAGCACATCTCACCCTGCTCCTGGACATGGTACACGTGACTGCAGCCATCTCACCCTGCTCCTGGGCATTATACACAGTGACTGCAGCACGTCTCACCCCTGCTCTGGGCATGATACACAGTGACTGCAGCACGTCTCACCCTGCTCCTGGACAGGGTACACAGTGACTGCAGCACATCTCAACCTGCTCCTGGGCATGATACACAGTGACTGCAGCACATCTCACCCTGCTCCTGGGCATTATACACAGTGACTGCAGCACGTCTCACCCTGCTCCTGGGCATGATACATAGTGACTGCAGCACGTCTCACCCTGCTCCTGGGCATGATACACAGTGACTGCAGCACATCTCACCCTGCTCCTGGACATGGTACACAGTGACTGCAGCACGTCTCACCCTGCTCCTGGACATGGTACACAGTGACTGCAGCACGGCTCACCCTGCTCCTGGACATGGTACACAGTGACTGCAGCACGTCTCACCCTGCTCCTGGACATGGTACACAGTGACTGCAGCACGTCTCACCCTGCTCCTGGACATGGTACACAGTGACTGCAGCACGTCTCACCCTGCTCCTGGACATGGTACACAGTGACTGCAGCACGTCTCACCCTGCTCCTGGACATGAGTACACAGTGAACTGCAGCACGTCTCGCCCTCCTCCTGGACATGATACACAGTGACTGCAGCACGTCTCACCCTCCTCCTGGACATGATACACAGTGACTGCAGCACGTCTCACCCTGCTCCTGGACATGATACACAGTGACTGCAGCACGTCTCACCTTGCTCCTGGACATGATACACAGTGACTGCAGCACGTCTCACCCTCCTCCTGGACATGATACACAGTGACTGCAGCACGTCTCACCCTGCTCCTGGACAGGGTACACAGTGACTGCAGAACGTCTCACCCTGCTCCTGGACTTGATACACAGTGACTGCAGCACGTCTCACCCTGCTCCTGGACTTGATACACAGTGACTGCAGCACGTCTCACCCTGCTCCTGGACATGATACACAGTGACTGCAGCACATCTCACCCTGCTCCTGGACATGGTACACAGTGACTGCAGCACATCTCACCCTGGACATGGTACACAGTGACTGCAGCACGTCTCACCCTGTATTATACTCCAGAGCTGCACTCACTATTCTGCTGGTGCAGTCACTGTGTACATACATTACTTATCCTGTACTGGTCCTGAGTTACACCCTGCTCCTGGACAGGGTACACAGTGACTGCAGCACGTCTCACCCTGCTCCTGGACAGGGTACACAGTGACTGCAGCACGTCTCACCCTGCTCCTGGACATGGTACACAGTGACTGCAGCACGTCTCACCCTGCTCCTGGACAGGGTACACAGTGACTGCAGAACGTCTCACCCTGCTCCTGGACATGGTACACAGTGACTGCAGCACATCTCACCCTGCTCCTGGACATGGTACACAGTGACTGCAGCACATCTCACCCTGGACATGGTACACAGTGACTGCAGCACGTCTCACCCTGTATTATACTCCAGAGCTGCACTCACTATTCTGCTGGTGCAGTCACTGTGTACATACATTACTTATCCTGTACTGGTCCTGAGTTACATCCTGTATTATACTCCAGAGCTGCACTCACTATTCTGCTGGTGGAGTCACTGTGTACATACATTACTTATCCTGCGCTGATCCTGAGTTACAGCCTGTATTATACTCCAGAGCTGCACTCACTATTCTGCTGGTGCAGTCACTGTGTACATACATTACTTATCCTGTACTGATCCTGAGTTACATCCTGTATTATACTCCAGAGCTGCACTCACTATTCTGCTGGTGCAGTCACTGTGTACATACATTACTTATCCTGTACTGATCCTGAGTTACATCCTGTATTATACTCCAGAGCTGCACTCACTATTCTGCTGGTGCAGTCACTGTGTACATACATTACTTATCCTGTACTGGTCCTGAGTTACATCCTGTATTATACTCCAGAGCTGCACTCACTATTCTGCTGGTGGAGTCACTGTGTACATACATTACTTATCCTGCGCTGATCCTGAGTTACAGCCTGTATTATACTCCAGAGCTGCACTCACTATTCTGCTGGTGCAGTCACTGTGTACATACATTACTTATCCTGTACTGATCCTGAGTTACATCCTGTATTATACTCCAGAGCTGCACTCACTATTCTGCTGGTGCAGTCACTGTGTACATACATTACTTATCCTGTACTGATCCTGAGTTACATCCTGTATTATACTCCAGAGCTGCACTCACTATTCTGCTGGTGCAGTCACTGTGTACATACATTACTTATCCTGTACTGGTCCTGAGTTACATCCTGTATTATACTCCAGAGCTGCACTCACTATTCTGCTGGTGGAGTCACTGTGTACATACATTACTTATCCTGCGCTGATCCTGAGTTACAGCCTGTATTATACTCCAGAGCTGCACTCACTATTCTGCTGGTGCAGTCACTGTGTACATACATTACTTATCCTGTACTGATCCTGAGTTACATCCTGTATTATACTCCAGAGCTGCACTCACTATTCTGCTGGTGCAGTCACTGTGTACATACATTACTTATCCTGTACTGATCCCGAGTTACATCCTGTATTATACTCCAGAGCTGCACTCACTATTCTGCTGGTGCAGTCACTGTGTACATACATTACTTATCCTGTACTGATCCTGAGTTACATCCTGCATTATACTCCAGAGCTGCACTCATTCTGCATACTTCAGAGCTGAAATCTTCCAGCAGCTTGGTGTAGATTTTCTGACAGGCACACAGGGGAAGATTTATCAACACTGGTTCATCCAGATTCTGCCTTTCATTTTCCAAATGAGCGCTGTAAGTGTACAATCGGGTTGGTTGCTAGGGGTAACTCCGCCAGTTTTCCGTTTCACCAGTGATAAATCGCCCTCCACTAATTGTGACGTCCAAACATAGATTAGGGGAAACTTGCAGAAGCAGCGTCGATGTACAAAAAACACCGTCTGATAATGACAGTCTTAATAAATGACCCCCGGTGGGGGTTTTAGAGCAGTTTTAGGGCTCATGCACACGAGCGCGTATGCCCCGTGCTCGGGCCACAAACAGCGGATCCACAGTTTACGGCCACCGGCCGCGTGCACTCCGTATCATGGATCTGTTGACTTGAATGGATCCGCAAGATACGGCACCGCACTGTTCTATGTTTTTGTGGTGTGGAACGTATCATGTGGATCCGTAAACAGCGTGCACTTGGTCAGTACCCGCCCGCAGCAGGGACCAGGCACAATCGTTCTGGTGGGGTTTTAAGAATTTTTTTTGGGCCTTTTTTATGTATGAATTAAGCAGAAAAACATTGTGATTTTTGCTCCACTTCAGTGTTTTCGTCTGCCTTAAGTGGCACCGGTCCAGCACCATTGATTTACATGGTTTTTGGTGCTGGATCGTGTTTTTTCATTTTGACATTCTGCACAGAAAAACGCTGCGTGCAAGGGAACAAACCAGATCGGAATGCATTGGACATTGAATGGGGACAAAACGGAAGCGTTGCGCGGCGGTATGAGACCCTGTGCCGGATCTCAATACCGGATAGCACAACGCAGATATGAAAGTAGCCTAATCTACTATGCCGCTCTAATGGTAGTCTGATAAATGACCCCCAATATGGACCCAAGTGCTGCCAGCCTCTCTGCATGCCCGATCAGTGGAACAACACATTAAAGCCCTAAGGATAGCGGATACACACATGTATCGTCCTATTACTCCGGGGAGGGCTGTCTATTATCACACATGTATCGTCCTATTACTCCGGGGAGGGGCTGTCTATTATCACACATGTATCGTCCTATTACTCCGGGGAGGGCTGTCTATTATCACACATGTATCGTCCTATTACTCCGGGGAGGGCTGTCTATTATCACACATGTATCGTCCTATTACTCCGGGGAGGGCTGTCTATTATCACACATGTATCGTCCTATTACTCCGGGGAGGGCTGTCTATTATCACACATGTATCGTCCTATTACTCCGGGGAGGGCTGTCTATTATCACACATGTATCGTCCTATTACTCCGGGGAGGGCTGTCTATTATCACACATGTATCGTCCTATTACTCCGGGGAGGGCTGTCTATTATCACACATGTATCGTCCTATTACTCCGGGGAGGGCTGTCTATTATCACACATGTATCGTCCTATTACTCCGGGGAGGGCTGTCTATTATCACACATGTATCGTCCTATTACTCCGGTGAGGGCTGTCTATTATCACACATGTATCATCCTATTACTCCGGACCTTCTATTGTCACATAGGTATCGTCCTATTACTCCGGACCTTCTATTGTCACATAGGTATCGTCCTATTACTCCGGACCTTCTATTATCACATATGTATCGTCCTATTACTCCGGACCCTCTATTGTCACATAGGTATCGTCCTATTACTCCGGACCCTCTATTGTCACATAGGTATCGTCCTATTACTCCGGACCTTCTATTATCACATAGGTATCGTCCTATTACTCCGGACCTTCTATTATCACATATGTATCGTCCTATTACTCCGGACCCTCTATTGTCACATAGGTATCGTCCTATTACTCCGGACCCTCTATTATCACATATGTATCGTCCTATTACTCCGGACCCTCTATTGTCACATATGTATCGTCCTATTACTCCGGACCCTCTATTGTCACATAGGTATCGTCCTATTAATCCGGACCTTCTATCATCACATAGGTATCGTCCTATTACTCCGGACCTTCTATTGTCACATAGGTATCGTCCTATTACTCCGGACCTTCTATTATCACATATGTATCGTCCTATTACTCCGGACCCTCTATTGTCACATAGGTATCGTCCTATTACTCCGGACCCTCTATAGTCACATATGTATCGTCCTATTACTCCGGACCTTCTATTATCACATAGGTATCGTCCTATTACTCCGGACCTTCTATTGTCACATAGGTATCGTCCTATTACTCCGGACCTTCTATTATCACATAGGTATCGTCCTATTACTCCGGACCCTCTATAGTCACATATGTATCGTCCTATTACTCCGGACCCTCTATAGTCACATAGGTATCGTCCTATTACTCCGGACCCTCTATAGTCACATAGGTATCGTCCTATTACTCCGGACCCTCTATAATCACATAGGTATCGTCCTATTACTCCGGACCTTCTATTGTCACATAGGTATCGTCCTATTACTCCGGACCTTCTATTATCACATATGTATCGTCCTATTACTCCGGACCCTCTATAGTCACATATGTATCGTCCTATTACTCCGGACCTTCTATTATCACATAGGTATCGTCCTATTACTCCGGACCTTCTATTGTCACATAGGTATCGTCCTATTACTCCGGACCTTCTATTATCACATAGGTATCGTCCTATTACTCCGGACCTTCTATTATCACATAGGTATCGTCCTATTACTCCGGACCCTCTATAGTCACATATGTATCGTCCTATTACTCCGGACCCTCTATAGTCACATAGGTATCGTCCTATTACTCCGGACCCTCTATAGTCACATATGTATCGTCCTATTACTCCGGACCCTCTATAGTCACATAGGTATCGTCCTATTACTCCGGACCCTCTATAATCACATAGGTATCGTCCTATTACTCCGGACCTTCTATTTAGAGATGTTATGAAATTCGTTCACGCTTCGTTTGGTGGTAAAAGCAGAATTGTATTATGGATTCTGTTACCACGGACCATGACACAATTCTATGACGGAATGCATAACGGAGCGCCTTTGAGACATTCCGTTATTCGTTCCGTCATAATAGAAGTCTATGGCCTGCGTAATGGATCCGTTTGGCAGCCCATAGACTTCTATTATGACGGAATCCATAACGAAATTCTGCTTTTACCACCAAACGTCAAAAGGAAAACTGGTAAAAATTGTATTTGACCACTTTTTCCAGCGCTTGCTTGGAAGGACTCAGACCCAAGTCATCGGACAGATAAGGGGTTAACTTTTATTTGCAGGGTAGTCAGCGCGTTTCGAGGGCTGGATTGCGCTCTTCTTCAGGACTGTACACGCTTATGATACCTTCATGTCTCCTGTCCTTTTTCGCTGCTCCTTTACAGTTTGCCACCAAAATATGAAAGTCGCTCATCTCTACTTCCCGGATCACATGTATCGCCCCGTCTCGCACATCCCCGGCCACGGGCTCGTTTTCCACCTGTCTCTCTGGTTGGTTTGGTTTCTTGTGGTCGGGGTGCCCCTCGTCTACAGTGTAGGACTATATCACAGATGCCCCGTTGGCCCCCTGCGTTACATCGCTCGGCAGGAATGTTCTGTGGTATTAGGGTTTCCGGCTGCGGGTGACTTCATAGTCGCCCCATACGATGAGGTCAAATAACAAATTCCATTCCAGACACTTCATCCTAGGAACGTGTTGTGTAGAAGAATAAAGATGAGGGAGCGCAATGGAAATTCTGCGTCGCTCTCCGGCCCATGTGTGGCAATAGGACACCTGATCTCAGCTGCTGCAGAACCTCATTATACACACTTCAGCTGCTGCAGAACATCACAATACACGCCTCAGCTGCTGCAGGACCTCATTATACACAGCTCAGCTGCTGCAGAACCTCCTAATACACACCTCAGCTGCTGCAGAACCTCCTAATACACACCTAAGCTGCTGCAGAACCTCCTAATACACACCTCAGCTGCTGCAGAACATCACAATACACACCTCAGCTGCTGCAGAACCTCCCAATACACACCCCAGCTGCTGCAGCACCTCATAATACACACCTCAGCTGCTGCAGAACATCACAATACACACCTCAGCTGCTGCAGAACCTCATAATACACACCTCAGCTGCTGCAGAACCTCATAATACACACCTCAGCTGCTGCAGAACCTCATAATACACACCTCAGCTGCTGCAGAACCTCATAATACACACCTCAGCTTCTGCAGAACCACATTATACTCGCCTCAGCTGCTGCAGAACCTCATAATACACACCTCAGCTGCTGCAGAACATCACAATACACACCTCAGCTGCTGCAGAACCTCATTATACACACCTCAGCTGCTGCAGAACCTCATTACCCTCACTTCGAACTCACCAATACACACCTCAGCTGCTGCAGAACATCACAATACACACCCCAGCTGCTGCAGAACCTCCATAATACACACCCAGCTGCTGCAGAACATCATAATACACACCTCAGCTGCTGCAGAACCTCACTAATACACCTCAGCTGCTGCAGAACCTCATAATACACACCTCAGCTGCTGCAGAACCTCACAATACACACCTCAGCTGCTGCAGAACCTCCCTAATACACACCCAGCTGCTGCAGACACTCACTTAATCCACACCTCAGCTGCTGCAGAACATCACTAATACACACCTCAGCTGCTGCATAACCTCCATATACACACCTCAGCTGCTGCAGAACCTCATAATACACACCTCAGCTGCTGCAGAACATCACTAATACACACCTCAGCTGCTGCAGAACCTCATAATACACACCTCAGCTGCTGCAGAACCACATTATACTCGCCTCAGGCTGCTGCAGAACATCACACAATACCACCTCAGCTGCTGCAAGACATCACAATACACACCTCAGCTGCTGCAGAACCTCCCTAATACACACCTCAGCTGCTGCAGAACATCCTAATACACACCTCAGCTGCTGCAGAACCTCATATACACACCTCAGCTGCTGCAGAACCTCATATACACACCTCAGCTGCTGCAGAACCTCATATACACACCTCAGCTGCTGCAGAACATCACAATACACACCTCAGCTGCTGCAGAACCTCCCAATACACACCTCAGCTGCTGCAGCACACCTCCTAATACACACCTCAGCTGCTGCAGAACCTCCTAATACACACCTCAGCTGCTGCAGAACATCACAATACACACCCCAGCTGCTGCAGAACCTCATAATACACACCTCAGCTGCTGCAGAACCTCATAATACCACACCTCAGCTGCTGCAGAACCTCATAATACACACCTCAGCTTCTGCAGAACCACATTATACTCGCCTCAGCTGCTGCAGAACATCACAATACATACCTCAGCTGCTGCAGAACCTCCCAATACACACCTCAGCTGCTGCGAACCTCCTAATACACACCTCAGCTGCTGCAGAACCTCATTATACACACCTCAGCTGCTGCAGAACCTCATTATACACACCTCAGCTGCTGCAGAACCTCATTATACCTCGCCTCAGCTGCTGCAGAACATCACAATACACACCTCAGCTGCTGCGAACCTCCAATACACACCTCAGCTGCTGCAGAACCTCCTAATACACACCTCAGCTGCTGCAGAACCTCCTAATACACACCTCAGCTGCTGCAGAACCTCCTAATACACACCTCAGCTGCTGCAGAACCTCATTATACACACCTCAGCTGCTGCAGAACCTCCTAATACACACCTCAGCTGCTGCAGAACATCACAATACACACCTCAGCTGCTGCAGAACCTCCTAATACACACCTCAGCTGCTGCAGAACCTCCTAATACACACCTAAGCTGCTGCAGAACCTCCTAACACACGCCTCAGCTGCTGCAGAACCTCCTAAAACACACCTCAGCTGCTGCAGAACCTCCTAAAACACACCTCAGCTGCTGCAGAACCTCATAATACACAACTGAGCTGCTGCAGAACCTCATAATACACACCTCAGCTGCTGCAGAACCTCATAATACACACCTAGGCTGCTGCAGAACCTCATCACGCACACCTTAGCTCCTGTCGAACTTCCTAATACAGACCTCAGCTGCTGCAGAACCTCCTAATACACACCTCAGCTGCTGCAGAACCTCCTAATACACACCTCAGCTGCTGCAGAACCTCCTAATACACACCTCAGCTGCTGCAGAACCTCATCACGCACACCTCAGCTGCTGCAGAACCTCCTAATACACACCTCGGCTCCTGTAGAACCCTAATGCACCCTTTAGCTGCCCTATATATATATACTCGGCCTGCAGCCACATGATTTTCTACTTTTCTAATCCTTTACAGTGGGGGGAATATTTTCCTTCTGACGTCCGGAGGATGATATTTGGTTGTTCAGCCTCTCGTGACCTCTATATTCCGATCTGAATAAAGGCCGCGGAGGGGATATTGTCCGCGGTTTGGACGCCTCTCAATGCATTCATTAAATTGGCGTTGAATATGTTGGCCGTTCCTCCTCTCCTGCAGATCTCTGTGAAGGTCGCGACGCTTGTGCACACACAGGTGAAGATACAAAGGAGGATGAGGAATTATCGCATCTCGCTACTTTTTCAATAGCCGCCTCCGTGCACTGCGGCCCGCCGCTCTGTATATGTTATTGCTGGAATCCGGAGTATGTGCCTTATGAAAAGAAGACATCTGACGGAACGAGAGGTTAACAAAGCAAGAGAACATTGACATTCTTGCAGAGATTCCGAATAAATAGGGAAGAAATTCAATTATTTCTCGCAAATTGTCACGTGTCAGGGACGTGGAGGAATGGAGGCGGATATCTTACCTACCTCGTCAGCGGGCGCAATGGCCGTTTAATATGGCTCCTCCGAGTGACCCTCTCTGATAATGGAGGCAGCCCTGCAATCATCGCGGAGACTTAGGCCTCTTTCACACTTGCGTTGTCCAGATCCGGCGTGTACTCCACTTGCCGGAATTACACGCCGGATCCGGAAAAACGCAAGTGAACTGAAAGCATTTGAAGACGGATCCGTCTTCAAAATGCGTTCAGTGTTACTATGGCAGCCAGGACGCTATTAAAGTCCTGGTTGCCATAGTAGTAGTGGGGAGCAGTATACTTACAGTCCGCGCGGCTCCCGGGACGCTCCAGAATGACGGCAGAGCGCCCCATGCGCATGGATGACGTGCCATGCGATCACGTGATCCATGCGCTTGGGGCACCCTGACATCACTCTGGAGCGCCCCGGGAGCCGCACGGACGGTAAGTATACTGCTCCCCCGCTCCCCTTTATCATGGCTGCCAGGACTTTAGCGTCCCGGCAGCCATGGTAACCATTCAGAAAAAGCTAAACGTCGTATCCGGCAATGCGCCGAAACGACGTTTAGCTTAAGGCCGGATCCGGATCAATGCCTTTCAATGGGCATTAATTCCAGATCCGGCCTTGCGGCAAGTGTTCAGGATTTTTGGCCGGAGCAAAAAGCGCAGCATGCTGCAGTATTTTCTCCGGCCAAAAAACGTTACGGTCCGGAACTGAAGACGTCCTGATGCATCCTGAAGGACGGACTGTCCATTCAGAATGCATTAGGAAAATCCTGATCAGGATTCTTCCGGCATAGAGCCCCGACGACGGAACTCTATGCCGGAACAGAACAACGCAGGTGTGAAAGAGCCCTTACCTGCCGGCCATTCAGGTGCCGGAACGAGTCCTGCTCTGTCTTTTTTTTTTTTTTTTTATTGGGAAAACTTCAAAACATTTACAGTAAAAAAAAAGAAAAGTTTTTACAATCTCTCAATTCTTAGTGACCCAACTAATTATATATAAATATGATTATAAATATATTCAGCTAATCTTTTCATAGCGTTTAGAAAACCCTCCCCTCCCTCCCCCCCAATTTGTGGTGCGTCAAAGTAGGACCCCTGTACATAATACAACCTGACCTCAGCTAATCAGTCCTCCAACCACTCCATATCCTACTCCACTGGTACTCAATTTCCCTCCGTCTGTATATTATTTTCTCGTAGTTCTTTACCTTATCAATTAAGTTTGACCATGTATTTATATCTGGAATGGATCGGGCAAACCAGGTCCGACTGATCAGAACTCTAGCCAACATCAGTATTCTACTCAGGAAGATCTTTTGATACTTATGATTTTTTAGTTTGGAGAGATCATTAAGAACAAATACTTGTGGTTCAAAAGGGATTCGAATCTTTAGTTTACACATAATACAATTATTGATACCATTCCAGTAATTTATAAGTTCTGGACAGGTCCATATCATATGGAGAAAGTCCGCTCCCACAGTGTCACATTTGGGACAATTGGACGTAACTCTTAACCCACATTTATTCATCCAAAAGGGAGTGATATATAATCTGTGACAAATAAAGAATTGTATTAGAACATGGTTAAAGTTCTGGGACAATAAAGATAAATTCCCAAAAATATTCTCCCACCCTTCTCCCTGTAAATTCGGACAGTCCACCTCCCAAAGTTTTTGTCCTGGTGAATGTATATCACTAAACCGTGCCTTAACTAATAACTTATATATATTTGAAATTTTTATTCTAGAAAGTGTGCCCCCTACCCAATCATTCAGAAAGGATAAATTATCTATATCCAACAGCCGCTTATCATCCAGGCTAGACAGTACAGATCGCAATTGAAAGTACCTAAACCATGAAAGATTTTTTATATTATGTGTCATTTCTATATAAGGTTTAATTTCTCTATTTTTAACTACCTGTGAAATATATAAAATTTTGTTCTTCTGCCAAAATTTGTCGGCTGCAATTTCATCCAGCCTTTGTAAATATAAATTATGCCAAAGAGGCGTAAATGTGAATGAACCCTTAACCTTCAACCATGTCCTAATTGTAGCCCACACTCTAAGGCCTCTTTCACACGGGCGTCATTTTTTTGGCCCGGCTAAGAGCCGGGTGCGTTGCGGGAAAATGCGCGATTTTTTCTGCGCAAGTGCAAAACATTGTCATGCGTTGCACTCGCGTGAGAAAAATCGCGCATGTTTGGTACCCAAACCCGAACTTCTTCATAGAAGTTCGGGCTTGGGATTGATGTTCTGAAGATTGTATTATTTTCCCTTATAACATGGTTATAAGGGAAAATAATAGCATTCTGAATACAGAATGCATAGTAAACCAGCGCTAGAGGGGTTAAAATAAAATAAAAAATAATTTAACTCACCTTAGTCCACTTGTTCGCGAAGCCGGCATCTCCTTGTGTCTCCGCTGCTGATGAACAGGACCTGGGATGAGCTGCTCCATTAAATACCGGTTAAGGACCTTCGATGACGTCACTCCGGTCATCACATGGTACGTCACATGATCTTTTACCATGGTGATTCACCATGGTAAAAGATCATGTGATGACCGGAGTGACGTCATCGAAGGTCCTTAAGCTCTATTTAATGGAGCAGCTCATCCCAGGTCCTGTTCATCAGCAGCGGAGACACAAGGAGATGCCGGCTTCGCGAACAAGTGGACTAAGGTGAGTTAAATTATTTTTTATTTTATTTTAACCCCTCTAGCGCTGGTTTACTATGCATTCTGTATTCAGAATGCTATTATTTTCCCTTATAACCATGTTATAAGGGAAAATAATAATGATCGGGTCTCCATCCCGATGGTCTCCTAGCAACCATGCGTGCAAATCGCATGGCATCCGTACTTGCTTGCGGATGCCATCCGATTTTCACACACCCCATTCACTTCTATGGGGCCTGCGTCACGTCAAAATCGGACATTATAGAGCATGCTGCGATTTGCACTGAACGTACAAGTGATGCGTTAAAAACAACACTCATGTGCACAGCCCCATAGAAATTAATGGGTCAGGATTCAGTGCGGGTGCCATACGTTCGCCGCACGGATCGCACCCGCACGGAAAAGTCGCCCGTGTGAAAGGGGCCTAAGGAGTAATTTTATAGTCTCTCTATAGCCTTGCTCATAACTCTTCAATAAACCAGATTCCAACAAGGTAAAGATGTTATTGTGAGCATAGCTAGCTACCAACTTCCCCAACAATGCGCTGTTCTCTGCTTCATAGCACATCAATAACTGGGCTGCAATAAAATACCCCTTAAAGTAGGGGAGATTTAAACCCCCGCAATCCACTGATTTATACAAATATTCCAACTTAATTCGCACTCGCTTTCTTCCCCATATTAGGTCATTTATTATTCTTTCCATAAGTTTAAAATGTTTGTCTTGTATCCAAATAGGTGTATTCCTGAGCACGTAAAGAAATTGTGGTAGTATCACCATTTTAACCAGTGAAACTCGATCAGCTCTGGATAGGGGAAGTTTCAGCCAGATCCCTATTTTAGCTCTGATCTTTACCATGATGGGGATCAAATTAAGTTCTACAAAGTTTTCAACCCTAGATGATATAATCAAACCCAAATACTGAAAAGTATCAACAATATCCAACTGAGTAACAGGGACCTCTTTCTGTGGCAGGGGGTCTATTGGGAGCAGACTGGTCTTGGCCCAGTTTATAAGAAGACCAGACACCTCACCAAATACTTTAACCATTTGAATAATCCTAGGGAGAGTAGTTTCCGTATGATCTATAAAAAACAGAACATCATCTGCGTATAATGAGATGCGGTCTTGTGTTCCTAGCGTACCAAATCCTTTGACCTGATCGTCCTGCCTGATGGCCATCGCAAGGGGTTCAATATATATATCGAATAGTAAGGGAGATAATGGGCAACCCTGACGGGTGCCTCTGTTTAACTCGATACTACTACTCAAAATTCCATTAAGACTCAATTTAGCCCTTGGAGATCCATACAATACCCTAAGAGTGCGTATAAACCTTTCTCCAAAGCCCATCCTAGCAAGAACCTTCCAGAGAAAACGCCACTCCACCCTGTCAAATGCCTTAGAGGCATCCAATGACAGGATGGAGCGGGCGGTCCCCCCAGGGGCCTGGATATTAGAAAAGAGCCGATGTAAATTATGATGTGTGCCCTTATTTTTAATAAAACCGCTCTGATCCGGATGGATTATGGAGGAGACGACCCCAGAAAGCCTTGTAGCAAGGACCCTCGCCAAAAGCTTTACATCTGCATTAAGCAGTGAAATTGGTCTATAGGATTCTAAATCTAGAGGGTCCTTGCCTTTTTTTGGAATTAGTATCACTGTAGCCTCCATCATTGAGTCTGGCAACATCCCATCCTCCATTGATTCGGCAAAAACCTCCAATAATCTAGGAAGAATACAGTCCCCGTATTTACTATAAAGTTCATATGGAAGCCCGTCTGAACCAGGAGTAGAATTAGCTGAACATAATTTAATAGCTCCCTCAAGTTCATGAATTGAGATCTCCAGTTCTAATGCTTTCTTTTGCATCTCAGTGATAGTTGGAAAGTTGATCCTATCTAAATAGAAATCTATCTTATCATCTGTAATATTAGAATCAGCCTTGTACAAATCTAGAAAATATTCAACAAAGGCCTTCTCCACCGGACCCTGTCCAGAAACTATCCTACCATCCCTCATTCGAACCTTGTCTAAATGTTTTTTGGGTTGTTGATTGGAGATTACTCTGGAGAGGAGTTTACCGGGTCGCCCAGACTCTGTAAAATATTTTTGCCCTTTAAAAAAGAGATTCTGTTGAGCTTTATCCAGTAGAAAATTAGCATATATTTGTGTGGCTTTTTGCATATTTTCCCTATTAATCTCCGTCTTATTTATATGGAAGGATTCTGTCGCTGACACTACATGTTTTTCTAGATTTTTCTGTTTTTTTCCATATTCCCTTCTAAGATTCGTGATATTACTAACCATCAATCCCCTCATGTACGCCTTAAAGGTATCCCATACCACTTGAATTTTTGCTGAGCCGTAGTTAATATCCCAGAATCGGCCTATATCATTTCGAATTATTTCATGTGTCTTTATAACTGATAGCCAGTAAGGGTTTAGTCTAAAGGGCGGTCTTGGTGTATATCTTTCCGGAGACAAGCATAATTCTAGTACTAACGGGGAGTGATCAGATATTGACCTTGTTTCATATTTCATTCGTTTTATCAATTTCACATATTTACTATTTATCAATACAAGGTCTATTCTGGACAACGATTTACCTGCTTTACTAAAGCATGAAAAAACCCTTTTCCCCTGTCCCAGATGTTCCCAAGCGTCCTCAAATCCAGCCTCCAGGCAAAACCGTGCGAGGGGAGACCCCTGGACCGGACTGTCACTCTTAGCACTCATAGAGACCCTGTCACGTAGAGGATCGATGACACAGTTAAAATCGCCAATAATCAGTGTTGGACATTCTGGCCATTTATCCATAAATAATAAAAGAGAATTAAGAACCAAAAGAGAAAATGGCGGAGGGATATAGACAAAGGCCAAAATACATAACTCTCCCCCTAACCTGCAATATAGAAAAATAAATCTCCCCTGTTGGTCGACAGAGGATGCCTCACAAACGAAGTCAATAAGTCTGTGTATCAACACCGTAACACCTCTCGAGTAGTTGGAGAGGGTAGAATGGTACCTATGCACAGCCCATCCCCTGTCGACCATTCTAGTGGTCTCCTCAGTAAGATGGGTCTCTAACAGGCATACTATTGCTGGTAAATGGGCCTGAGTCAGGTCGAAAACCGCTTGTCTCTTACCTCTTTCCCCCAAACCCCGTACATTCCAAGCAAAAATTCTGATCATCGTCATTAACAATGGTTAAATGGGGGATCCGGAGAGAGGGAAAGAGGAAAAAACAAGAAGAAAAAAAATTAATAAACCAAAAAAAGGGGAACCACATCCACTTTGACGCACCACAACCCAACCCCCCCCCCCCTCACCCCCCTCCCACAAACAATCCACCACATATGGTAGTAGATTTCTTTCCTATGACCAACCCCCGACCCTCCCCCCACTCAGCCACCCCCACACCGCCAATAAGAAGCAAAGAAAACTACATTTAGGGGTATAAGCCCCTTATAATACTAATTATTCCCGCCAGATCATAACCCAATTGTATCATCGATTGTTTCGATCAAGCCAATCCGCGGCTTCTTCTGCGGTGTCAAAAAAAAGGGTTTTATCATCAAAAACAATCCGCAATTTGGCCGGGAATATAAGAGAATATTTAATATCCCTTTCTCTTAGCTTCTTTTTAACAGTCATAAATGTGCGTCTCTTTTCTTGTATTTCTTTCGAAAAATCAGGAAAAAAGGCCAGTCTAATCCCGTTATACACAACCGGTGAGGATTCCCTCGCCCTTCTCAGGAGGACATCTCTGTCCCCTGTAGTCAATATCTTAGCCAGGATTGTCCGAGGTTGTCTCCCTGGAATTGGTTTTCCTCCTGGGACCCGATGAGGTCTTTCAATCATGAAAAGAGAAGAAAATGACTCTTTACCAAAGTTCTCAAGAATTAATTTCTGTATGAATTGGGTTGGATTTTTTCTCTTCCACACCCTCTGGAATCCCTATTATTCTCACGTTGTCCTGCTCTGTCTTAAAGGCGCACGTGACGATGGTGACAAGTGTTTGTATGAACGCTCCTCAGCGATCATCTTGCAGTGAAATACTGACGCCGATTGCTGTTCATCGTCGGCGATACTCATACTAATAGCGATCTGCTGCCAGCACGGGGACGAGCGATGGCAGAGCGATCACTCCTCTCCATACTGTGGAGGAGATCGCTGCATCACTAGTGATGAGCGAACTTCATGTTCGGGTTTTCTGGCAATTCCGTTATGTATTCCGTTACCGCGGACCGTAACAGAATTCTATGATATGCATAACGGATCGGTCTGGTTTCTGGAGCCCGTTATGTGGCCCATAGACGTCTATTATGATGGAATGCCTCTTAAAGGATTCCGTTATGCATATCATAGAATTCCATTATGACCCGCGATAATGGAATTGCCACAAAGGCCGTACGCCGATCTTCAAAACATCGTCGCTACCAATCACCTTTTTTTCTTATGTTCACGGCCACTCCCATCATCCCTCAGGGCAAAGCCCGGGTTCTACTCTCCGGGAGGCGCTTCCTCCTCCGCTCACTGTCTCCCCCTGCTGGTTAATGGTCATTTCTTTTTTTAAAGAAAGCAAAAGGTTCTCTGGGTAAAACTGCTGCACCGTGTAAAGGGTTTCCTTTAGGCATAACACATTTTATCAGTATTGTCTGGAGTCTCCCTTTAAATCTAAAAAGGGCTCATGCACATGACCGTAGTTCTGTAGTCTGCAAATTGCAGATCCGCAGAACATTGATAGCAGCCATGTGTGTTCTGCATTTTGCAAAACAAAATGTTCTGGCCTCTATAGAACAGTCCTGTAAAACAGACAAGAATAGGACATGTTGTATTTTTTTGGCGGGGTCGCAGAACGGACATCTTTTGTGTCCCCATTAAAGATGAGCCCTAATGTAAATGTATGCCCCTCGGGCAGCCGCACCTCTGGGGTAACGCCACTTCCTTGCCCCTGCCTTTAGCCCCCTGATGACTGGTATTCTTGGATGTTCTTGAATTTGATCCTTTACTGTTTTTAGGGATTCCCCCTGTCTTGGCTGTGGACCTCCGCTTTCCATCTTTGGCTATGGGGGTCATTAAGGGACTTTATTAATAGTCGCAAGTCCCTGATGTGACTGGCCGTGCGACACTATTTAATTAGACAGCTGTTTTTACGCCGTGTTGGGCGAAGAAGTGTTGGAGGCCAAATTTATTAACATTTCCAAGCGTAAATGTTGGTGAAAAACGACTCCAGCCATGGGGTCAAAAATTCGCCAAATCTCCTGGCAGAGTAGGGGGAAAAACCTGGTCTTAGTAAATGACCCCCCCCCCCCCCCGTCTGGCAGTGGAGGATTCGGCTTTTCTAGAGCCTGAAACAAAGTTATAAGTCTGTCTACTAAGCTCTGCCCCATCACACATCTAAGCTCTGCGCAGTCTGTCTACTAAGCTCTGCCCCATCACACATCTAAGCTCTGCGCAGTCTGTCTGCTAAGCTGTGCCCCATCACACATCTAAGCTCTGCGCAGTCTGTCTGCTAAGCTCTGCCCCATCACACATCTAAGCTCTGCTCAGTCTGCCTGCTAAGCTCTGCCCCATCACACATCTAAGCTCTGCTCAGTCTGCCTGCTAAGCTCCGCCCCATCACACATCTAAGCTCTGCGCAGTCTGTCTGCTAAGCTCTGCCCCATCACACATCTAAGCTCTGCCCCATCACACATCTAAGCTCTGCTCAGTCTGCCTGCTAAGCTCCGCCCCATCACACATCTAAGCTCTGCGCAGTCTGCCTGCTAAGCTCCACCCCATCACACAGATAAGCTCTGCGCAGTCTGTCTACTAAGCTCTGCCCCATCACACATCTAAGCTCTGCGCAGTCTGTCTACTAAGCTCTGCCCCATCACACATCTAAGCTCTGCTCAGTCTGTCTACTAAGCTCTGCCCCATCACACATCTAAGCTCTGCGCAGTCTGTCTGCTAAGCTCTGCCCCATCACACATCTAAGCTCTGCGCAGTCTGTCTGCTAAGCTCTGCCCCATCACACATCTAAGCTCTGCGCAGTCTGTCTGCTAAGCTCTGCCCCATCACACATCTAAGCTCTGCCCCATCACACATCTAAGCTCTGCTCAGTCTGCCTGCTAAGCTCCGCCCCATCACACATCTAAGCTCTGCGCAGTCTGCCTGCTAAGCTCCACCCCATCACACATCTAAGCTCTGCGCAGTCTGTCTACTAAGCTCTGCCCCATCACACATCTAAGCTCTGCGCAGTCTGTCTGCTAAGCTCTGCCCCATCACACATCTAAGCTCTGCGCAGTCTGTCTGCTAAGCTCTGCCCCATCACACATCTAAGCTCTGCGCAGTCTGTCTGCTAAGCTCTGCCCCATCACACATCTAAGCTCTGCCCCATCACACATCTAAGCTCTGCGCAGTCTGTCTGCTAAGCTCTGCCCCATCACACATCTAAGCTCTGCGCAGTCTGTCTGCTAAGCTCTGCCCCATCACACATCTAAGCTCCGCCCCATCACACATCTAAGCTCTGCCCCATCACACATCTAAGCTCTGCTCAGTCTGCCTGCTAAGCTCCGCCCCATCACACATCTAAGCTCTGCTCAGTCTGCCTGCTAAGCTCTGCCCCATCACACATCTAAGCTCTGCTCAGTCTGCCTGCTAAGCTCCGCCCCATCACACATCTAAGCTCTGCGCAGTCCGCCTGATAAGCTCCGCCCCACTTTCAGCTTAGCGGTGCAGCCTGAGCACTTCTGCTACTACAATGCAGCTGGGAAGGGCTCCCCTCCCTTCTGGGCCCCTGTGGTCAGCAGGGGACCCCCTAATTTCTGGGGTCCCAAATATTTGCCTGCTTTTCATTCCCCCACTGCTCTCTGGCGCCGCTGACCTCTGGCTTTGCTCTGGACCTTACCTGCTGGTTTGTACTGTGTGGTGACCGCCAATCTGATAGCCCCCTGCAGCGAAGACCATGAAAGGGTTAAAGGTTGAGACAAGGGCTCCCTCCAGATTCTGCACCCCAAATCATCCAACCCAGCCCTGGTATGTAGGGTGCACGAGAGCGAAAGTGAGCACCGATACATCAGCTGTATGATCCGGACTAGGCCAGGAAAAGGTCTTCAGGACAATGAATGTTTCCATTTACTGACAGCAAGCAGAAATGTGGATGACAGTGAGGAACTAAGACCCAAAGCTGCAGAAGGTGTCATCATAGGAGGGATGAGCCCTCGGAGCGTCCGCGTCTCGTTAACAGCCTCTCCATTCACATTTCAGTCGAATTGCCAAGGTGACTGCGATGAAAGGCTGCGTTACGTAACCCCACTATTACTGTTCCTGTAGATTCCTCCCCTTTGTTTAAAAAGCCACTTGTGTTTTTCGTGTGTGCCCGCCGCGAGCGGAGACTTGGCATTATCCCTCAAGGGGAACAGAAAAATGAGGCTTTGTCTTTGAACCGACATGGAAATGTGGTTAATATCACCGCCATCTATATGTAAAGAGAGGACCGCGCCATTGTGTCCATTCTAGCGAGCGCTGCGTCTTTATGTCTGCGCACAGAACTCGCTGTCCACACGATGGCCGGTGCCATCAGGGGAATACAATAAATATTTTAGAAGCGCCATTGTCTGTCGCAGCGGGAAGAATATGTCTGACTGCCGCTAATTAACTGCGATTCACAGGAGCAGTTCATGGCCGCCGGATCGGAGAGAAGTTTTGACGAGCTCTGCGCTCGGCTACCTTGACACTCGGAGAATGCGCCGAGCTCCAGCAATTTCCTTCTCTTCCATTGTCTCATTGCACAAAATGACTGCATTGTTATATCTTGCATTGTGTTTCCTCTTTGCTTTCATATCCACAGCCCCGTGCTATGGATGCCATCAATATTGTATCACTGGCTTCCTTGCTGGTGCTGATTTTGTTACAGTGTATCAGTGTAGGCAGAAAACATAGGGCCACAATGGGCATCATTCGCCACTCATCCTGCTGCAGTCCAGCACCATCTCGCCACTTTTGGTCAGCAAATCCCACTGCTTTCCCACTGTAAGTCCCAGCGCATCCCAGTTACAATCCAGTGTGGCCGGACTGGACACTGCCCAGGCTTTGGGTTGTCTCGCTGCAGTCAGACTGTTATGCTGGGTTCAACTCTGCGCACGTCCCGGCTTCGCTTCTGTCTTGTCTTCCGGATTTTTACTTAAGTATTTTATTACTTTATGTAGCACCAACATATTCCATGGAGTTGTACAGAGATTGTCATCACGTCGGTCCTTGTCCCTACTGGGGGCTCACATTCTAAATTAACCTATCTGTAGTGTCGCAGGAAACTTGAGTATCCAGAGGAAATCCACACAAGCAGGGGGAAAACATACAAACGGCATGCAAATGTCAAATTTAAACCCAGGACCCCAGTGCTGCAAGACATCAATGCTAACCACTGAGCCATATGGTGTGCCTGCAGAGGGGAGCTCAGCTCTATGATTATCAGGCTGCCAGGGCCTCCACTAGGGGGAGCTCCCTGCACATGGATCAGTACAGCTAGGGTAGCTCTCGATAGGAGCTGTATACATCTGTATTCAGTGAGCTCCCCCTTGTGGCAGCCGCAGGCAGTCACTAGGACAGAGTCAGGGCATGCAGGTCACTGTCCTTGTGGTAGGTATGCCACTGACTATGGGTGTCTCTTGGGAGGCAGCAGTGCAAATCTGCCCCCATCCCGGGCTGATGTCTGGTAACGAACTGCAGCTGTGTGATCTCTGCTCGGTCAGGACATGTTTTGCGGCCTCTGGTTCCTCTGCAGGCTTGCAGCTACTTGGTCTTTTGACTGCATTTCTCATCCTTCGCCGCTGGATGGAAGATTACTCCAAGTATTTGCTGAGATTCTGGCTAATTCATATTCCCCCTCCTTCCAGCTTCAGGATCATGACCTTTTTTCCCCCTGATACATGGTTTTGCAACGTAGGATCATGTGACCACATAGGGAGCCGCCGCTTCCCGCTGTATTAACCCTTCCACTGTGCGTTAGGTAACATTGCCAAAGAGGTTATTATACCAACAGACCTATTTTCTGACCTTGGCTCCATCCTCTGGTTGCAAAAGTAATTGTACCCCTTCTAGAGCAGAGGGAAGGAGCCTTCCAGGGGGTGTTCAGGCGTTGCCTCCCGGGACAGCGATGGGTTAATAGTCTAGGGCTGCGGACTGTCTTCCAGATGGTGTCTTACTGTAACACGACTCATATTGTTTAGATTATCCCAGTGCAAATCCAGTTCCTTATTTACCTTTTATGGTAGTAAGTGCGGAAAATTGACTACAGATGCGAGGCGGTAAGGATGACGGCTGGCGTCCCATCAGAGGGCGCTCCGCTACATGCACGATCGTACAGATAAAAATAAAGAGAGCGGTGTAGGATGTCAGCGCAATAACCGTTCTGGGCTGGTGCAGCAGAAAGTCAGCTTTTTTCGAAATTTTAGTTTTTAAAGTTTTTTGTGTTCGAAGCCGAAGTTGTTTTCTTAAAGGGGAACACACATGTTTTTAAAGAAAAAGCACTAAAGTTGTCAGCAGAGAAAATAGGACCTTCCACTGCCACCATCTACTGTACATTTAAAGAGGTTCTTACAACTGGAGATGTGTGACACAGAGTATTGGGCACCGGCTGATAACAGGGGGCAATAGACTGTATTCTCCTGTCCTACAGTCATCCTCTCCCCTGAAATGGCTGATAACAGGGGGCAATAGACTGTATTCTCCTGTCCTACAGTCGTCCTCTCCCCTGAAATGGCTGATAACAGGGAGCAATAGACTGTATTCTCCTGTCCTACAGTCGTCCTCTCCCCTGAAATGGCTGATAACAGGGGGCAATAGACTGTATTCTCCTGTCCTACAGTCGTCCTCTCCCCTGAAATGGCTGATAACAGGAGGCAATAGACTGTATTCTCCTGTCCTACAGTCGTCCTCTCCCCTGAAATGGCTGATAACAGGAGGCAATAGACTGTATTCTCCTGTCCTACAGTCATCCTCTCCGCTGAAATGGCTGATAACAGGGGGCAATAGACTGTATTCTCCTGTCCTACAGTCATCCTCTCCCCTGAAATGGCTGATAACAGGGGGCAATAGACTGTATTCTCCTGTCCTACAGTCATCCTCTCCCCTGAAATGGCTGATAACAGGAGGCAATAGACTGTATTCTCCTGTCCTACAGTCATCCTCTCCCCTGAAATGGCTGATAACAGGAGGCAATAGACTGTATTCTCCTGTCCTACAGTCGTCCTCTCCCCTGAAATGGCTGATAACAGGAGGCAATAGACTGTATTCTCCTGTCCTACAGTCGTCCTCTCCCCTGAAATGGCTGATAACAGGGAGCAATAGACTGTATTCTCCTGTCCTACAGTCGTCCTCTCCCCTGAAATGGCTGATAACAGGGAGCAATAGACTGTATTCTCCTGTTCTACAGTCATCCTCTCCCCTGAAATGGCTGATAACAGAGAGCAATAGACTGTATTCTCCTGTCCTACAGTCATCCTCTCCCCTGAAATGGCTGATAACATGGAGCAATAGACTGTATTCTCCTGTCCTACAGTCATCCTCTCCCCTGAAATGGCTGATAACAGGGGACAATAGACTGTATTCTCCTGTCCTACAGTCATCCTCTCCCCTGAAATGCCTGATAACAGGGAGCAATAGACTGTATTCTCCTGTCCTACAGTCGTCCTCTCCCCTGAAATGTCTGATAACAGGGAGGCAATAGACTGTATTCTCCTGTCCTACAGTCATCCTCTCCCCTGAAATGGCTGATAACAGGGGCAATAGACTGTATTCTCCTGTCCTACAGTCATCCTCTCCCCTGAAATGGCTGATAACAGGGGGCAATAGACTGTATTCTCCTGTCCTACAGTCGTCCTCTCCCTGAAATGGCTGATAACAGGGGGCAATAGACTGTATTCTCCTGTCCTACAGTCATCCTCTCCCCTGAAATGGCTGATAACAGGGACAATAGACTGTATTCTCCTGTCCTACAGTCATCCTCCCCCTGAAATGGCTGATAACAGAGGGCAATAGACTGTATTCTCCTGTCCTACAGTCGTCCTCTCCCCTGAAATGGCTGATAACAGGGGGCAATAGACTATATTCTCCTGTCCTACAGTCATCCTCTCCCCTGACATGGCTGATAACAGGGGCAATAGACTGTATTCTCCTGTCCTACAGTCATCCTCTCCCCTGAAATGGCTGATAACAGGGGACAATAGACTGTATTCTCCTGTCCTACAGTCATCCACTCCCCTGAAATGGCTGATAACAGAGAGCAATAGACTGTATTCTCCTGTTCTACAGTCATCCTCTCCCCTGAAATGGCTGATAACATGGAGCAATAGACTGTATTCTCCTGTCCTACAGTCATCCTCTCCCCTGAAATGGCTGATAACAGAGAGCAATAGACTGTATTCTCCTGTTCTACAGTCATCCTCTCCCCTGAAATGGCTGATAACATGGAGCAATAGACTGTATTCTCCTGTCCTACAGACATCCTCCCCCCTGAAATGGCTGATAACAGGGGGCAATAGACTGTATTCTCCTGTCCTACAGTCATCCTCTCCCCTGAAATGGCTGATAACAGGGGGCAATAGACTGTATTCACCTGTCCTACAGTCATCCTCTCCCCTGAAATGGCTGATAACAGGGGGCAATAGACTGTATTCTCCTGTCCTACAGTCATCCTCTCCCCTGAAATGGCTGATAACAGGGGGCAATAGACTGTATTCTCCTGTCCTACAGTCATCCTCCCCCCTGAAATGTCTGATAACAGGGGGCAATAGACTGTATTCTCCTGTCCTACAGTCATCCTCTCCCCTGAAATGTCTGATAACAGGGGGCAATAGACTGTATTCTCCTGTCCTACAGTCGTCCTCTCCCCTGAAATGGCTGATAACAGGGGGCAATAGACTGTATTCTCCTGTCCTACAGTCATCCTCTCCCCTGAAATGGCCGATAACAGGGGGCAATAGACTGTATTCTCCTGTCCTACAGTCATCCTCTCCACTGAAATGGCTGATAACAGGGAGCAATAGACTGTATTCTCCTGTCCTACAGTCATCCTCTCCCCTGAAATGGCTGATAACTGGGGGCAATAGACTGTATTCTCCTGTCCTACAGTCATCCTCTCCCCTGAAATGGCTGATAACAGGGAGCAATAGACTGTATTCTCCTGTCCTACAGTCATCCTCTCCCCTGAAATGGCTGATAACAGGGAGCAATAGACTGTATTCTCCTGTCCTACAGTCATCCTCTCCCCTGAAATGGCTGATAACTGGGGGCAATAGACTGTATTCTCCTGTCCTACAGTCATCCTCTCCCCTGAAATGGCTGATAACAGGGGGCAATAGACTGTATTCTCCTGTCCTACAGTCATCCTCTCCCCTGAAATGTCTGATAACAGGGGGCAATAGACTGTATTCTCCTGTCCTATAGTCATCCTCTCCCCTGACATGGCTGATAACATGGAGCAATAGACTGTATTCTCCTGTCCTACAGTCGTCCTCTCCCCTGAAATGTCTGATAACAGGGGGCAATAGACTGTATTCTCCTGTCCTATAGTCATCCTCTCCCCTGACATGGCTGATAACAGGGGCAATAAGAGTTTTGACATTTACTTATATAGTGTTCAAGTACTTATATGATATGGTGTTTATTTAGATGCACCGTATGGCGCCACCTGGTGTTCACAGTGTAGAGAAATATGCCCGTCCACCTACTGAGCTGAGTGCTTGTAGACATGCATGCTCATCACTGCCTGGATCCTCTGTTCACTACATGCAGACAATAGAAACCGCTTTCTGCTTGTCGGAGAGGAGCAGAGTCTGTGCAGTAGCCTGCCAGCATAGCTGAGAAGACTCCTTCTACAGGGAATGTAAGAAGGGACTATGTTGTCAGCCGCCAGAGGGGGAAGGAGACTGGTTTTGTCCAGAGTCTGCCCCCAGCAGTACAGATTAGCAGCAGATAGGACACATGAAAGTAAACAATATTTTTATGCTGGAAACCTTATAAATTGCTGTATAATGGCTATTACCGGCCTTCCAGGACTTGGTATGAACATGAATCGGATAACCTGCCAATATAGTGCTGACCACTAGGGGCAGAATTCCATTATAGTCTATGAACACCTGTCCATGCAGAAGGATGTAACCTTTTCTCTGACATCTAGGTGACAACTAATAAGGCTGCCAGTCACATCAGGGGTGTCAGACAGCTTTCCTGGAGCCTGAATGGCAAAGCTGGAACAATACAGGCAATGTGTGAAGGAACCTGGGAGAGTTAGGTGTGATCCTTCATGGCTGCGCTGTTAGTTGTCACCCAGCTTTCCTAGCAGATGATAGTGATAATAAGAACAGACGGTGACCCAAGGAGTTTTATTTAAGGTGGAATGTTCTTGTCTGGCTCCTGGTCTCCACGGCTGCTTTTCCAGATGTTCATTTCTTCCCCGAAGAGCTGGCTGCCTGTATTCTTCTGGGCTATGGAGGAAATATACGCTGAGGCAGCAAAGATGTAATTAGATTTCCTCGACCAGACGACTCTTTAGTCTCCGTCAGCAGCACAGAGGATTCAGTGGACATCAGAAAACCTCACGATGCATCTCGTGCTGTGATCCTGTCTGTGGGGTGAACCCCAAAACCGCCGTCTATGGGAGGACAGAGATGGCTGTGGGCAAGTGAAAATAATTTAAAGAGACAGTACACCCCACTTTCCGTGATGCAGAAGGGCATCTGATGTTGAGGTGGGGAGGTTACTGGTGCAGGGAGTGTGAAGCTCGACCCACCCGACCAATGTATACTGCATGGCAGACTAAGGCCCCTTTCACACGGGCGAGTATTCCGCGCGGGTGCGATGCGTGACTTGACCGCATTGCACTCGTACTGAATCCCGACCCATTCATTTCTATGGGGCTGTTCACATGAGCAGTGATTTTCACGCATCACTTATGCGTTGCCTGAAAATCGCAGCATGCTCTATTTTGGGTGTTTTTCACGTAACGCAGGCCCCATAGAAATGAATGGGGTTGCGTGAAAATCGCAAGCATCTGCAAGCAAGTGTTGCTAGGAAACGCTCGGGATGGAGACCCGATCATTATTATTTTCTCTTATAACATGGTTATAAGTGAAAATAATCACATTCTGAATACAGAATGCAAAGTAAAACAGCGCTGGAGGGGTTAAATATATATATTTTTTTAATGTAACTCGCCTTAATCCACTTGATTGCGCAGCCGGCTTCTCTTCTTTACAATGTTTTGCACTCGTGCGGAAAAATCGTGCGTGTTCCCACAACGCACCCGCACATTTTCCTGCAACGCCCGTGTGAAAGAGGCCTAACGTTACTTTCACACTTGCGGCAGAGTGATCCGGAAAGCAATTCCGTCGCCGTCCTCTTTTCACAGTAAGGGTCCCAGTGGTTGGACCTCCATCAGTCCGATACTTATCCCCTCTCCTATAGATAATACATTTATATCTTGGCACTACCCTCAAGCTATGCTCTAGAGAAGGACAAGCAGTCCAGTTTTCTGTGACATGAACGATTGAGGCCGATGACAACCAGTTCATTCATAATTCTATTGGCTTCCAGTTAGCTGCAAAACCGTGAGTCTCACTGCTGCCCCCTGGTGGTTCAATGTCTGTGAAGTGCATGCACCGCTGCGATGGTGGGATTACTGAGGTCTAGCACAAACCCATAGCTTCACCCATACTGATACATTGTATCACATTACTGTTTCCTATCGCTATGTAAACTGAATACTAATGTAGCAAACCCTAACAACAAGCAGCGACGTCCAGAATGGGATTCACTTGCTTGAAACAAATTAGATTTTCCCAAGTGGAAATTTCCTTGCGTCAGCATTGAGGGTCGGGGGTGCAGCTCCCCTGTTCACTCCAGTCAGCAGAAAAACGACATCCACAGTAATGAAGGGTGGTCACTTGGGGCGCCCTGTCATGAGAGGGCACTGGCCTATCACATGGCATCGCCTATGACAGGCATGTCCAAACTGCGGCCCTCCAGCTGTTGCAGAACTACAACTCCCAGCATGCCTGGATAGCTTACAGCTATTAGGGCATGCTGGGAGTTGTAGTTTTGCAATAGCTGGAGGGCCGCAGTTTGGACATGCCTGGTTCTGCCTGTAATGCATTGGTCACATGTTAAAGCTTCCACCCCAGATACGGATTATCCCCCTGGTTTTAGGGAATGGGCAGTGGGTTTAGTTTACAGCAAATGTGCTGAGTGATGCAGGTTGAAACAAATGGAAACCCTCGAGTTTTGGAGCTGCGATCAGACTTTAGGACAAGCACTTCTCCAGCTCTTGTCCTGGCAGCCGCCGTGTACATGGGGAAGTCTGAGTGCTACAGTGCAACCTGCAAAGAGTTAATTAAAGGGACACTGCAGATACCCACAAAAATCTCATGGTAATTATCCTTGAGGGTCACTGAATCATCATGGTAAGCAGTGTGCCCTATAGGTTGCCCCCATGTTTAGTGAGTGTCTGGCAACCTCCCTGCCTCTGTTACAATGCCTTTCACTATAGGACCGGGGGGGTCTGTGGGGGTCCTAGTTTTATGTCAATAAAGCATAATCTGTGCGCAGGGAAAAGATCTGAACCTTTCTATACATAAAAAAAAAAAAAAAAAAAAAATCTTTGCTTGCTTTCAGTGAATTTCAAATGGTAGGCAGGTGATTACTGCATCAGGAGCAGAAAGAGGCGCAGAATAGGGTAAGCACATCTTTGGTAAGTTACCATGAGCCAGTGAGCCTCACCTTGTGGAGTTGGCACAGCTATGGTCGGCTTCTCAGGAAGAGGGCATGGTTGCCAGGTCCGCAGCCGCAGTGCAGGTGCCTTCAGACGAGGAGCCCGAGTTCTCTGGAATCTTACCCTGAAGAAGGGGAGCATTAGATCCCCCAAACGCATTGTTTCCTGGCTTGGCCATACATAAAAGATCATTTCCGATGGTGTTTGCACCTGACAGCATTATTTTATGTATTGCTTTCAGTGAATTGGACCATTCCCATTTATATCCAGGGTTTAAAACCTGGACAGACCTAATCCTGCCCACAGGTTGGGGTTTGTTACATTGTGTCTAGTGGGGACAACCCCTCAGCTGTGGAAGGTATTATGTCTGTACAGCTCTTCAGCCTGTGGAGAGCAAGAAATCCAGAGATCTTCAAAATGTGCAAAACAGAGACACAAAGTATATGAGAAAGTTGCAGAACGTTTCATTGTACAATGATTAAAGGGGTTTCCGATATTTTTATCTTGAAGACCAATCTTTTCGATAGGTCATTAGTATCTGATTGATGTGGGGTCCGACGCCCAGGACCCCCACCAATGTTTGAGGAGGCACCAGAGCTTGCAGTGGAGCGACAGCCTTCTCACAGCTTTACCTAGGCCATGTGGCATCACATTCATCGGGCACTTGGCCTAGTTGCATCTCTGAGCTGTGATACCAAAAACAACCACTATACAATGTACGGCGCTGTGCTTGGTGAGCTGAGAGAAGGCAGCGGCGCTACTGCAAGCGCCAGTGCTCTCGTACATCGGTGGGGGGCCCAGGTGTCGGACCCCCACCGATCAGATACTGATGACCAGCATGAAATTCTCCAGTGCTCATCTCAGGGGGGCTGCCTGGGTGAAAAAGGGTGGTTGACCAGTTTCAGCTCTGAATATACATGAGGAACTGCTAATTAGGAAACTTTCACTATAATGGTGCTCGGCCTCTTTTAAAGGGGTTGTCCCATGAAAGATACTCTACAGTTTCCAAACCAACACTTTTGTAATGGCATATAACTAAAAATGTAGGATAGGCAGTTATGAAACTTGTCTGTATAGCACCACCTCCTTTTGTAATTTCTCTGTCCACCTCCCTGAGGTAGACGCACATGCTCAGGGCCGTACTTTACCCTCAGCTGTGATATAAAGAACACATATTACTGCTGTCTTTCCAATTGAATTATATGTAGATGAGCTTTCTGAGCAGGTCTCAGTGTGGTGAAGCTATAGTACATAGTGTATATGATATGTAGATGAGCTTTCTGAGCAGATCTCAGTGTGGTGATGCTATAGTACATAGTGTATATGATATGTAGATGAGCTTTCTGAGCAGATCTCAGTGTGGTGAAGCTATAGTACATAGTGTATATGATATGTAGATGCTAGGCCACAGCTCTGCCCTCAGCATGTTTTTCCTATACTTATAAGATAACACATATGACTGGTGTCTGTATAATCATATATTGTGTCTGTGAATAAAGCAGTGATATGTAGATGAGCTTTCTGAGCAGATCTCAGTGTGGTGATGCTATAGTACATAGTGTATATGATATGTAGATGAGCTTTCTGAGCAGATCTCAGTGTGGTGAAGCTATAGTACATAGTGTATGTGATATGTAGATGAGCTTTCTGAGCAGGTCTGTGTGGTGAAGCTATAGTACATAGTGTATATGATATGTAGATGAGCTTTGTGAGCAGGTCTCAGTGTGGTGAAGCTATAGTACATAGTGTATATGATATGTAGATGAGCTTTGTGAGCAGGTCTCAGTGTGGTGAAGCTATAGTACATAGTGTATATGATATGTAGATGAGCTTTGTGAGCAGGTCTCAGTGTGGTGAAGCTATAGTACATAGTGTATATGATATGTAGATGAGCTTTGTGAGCAGGTCTCAGTGTGGTGAAGCTATAGTACATAGTGTATATGATATGTAGATGAGCTTTCTGAGCAGGTCTCAGTGTGGTGAAGCTATAGTACATAGTGTATGTGATATGTAGATGAGCTTTCTGAGCAGGTCTCCGTGTGGTGAAGCTATAGTACATAGTGTATATGATATGTAGATGAGCTTTCTGAGCAGGTCTCAGTGTGGTGAAGCTATAGTACATAGTGTATATGATATGTAGATGAGCTTTCTGAGCAGGTCTCAGTGTGGTGAAGCTATAGTACATAGTGTATGTGATATGTAGATGAGCTTTCTGAGCAGGTCTCAGTGTGGTGAAGCTATAGTACATAGTGTATATGATATGTAGATGAGCTTTCTGAGCAGATCTCAGTGTGGTGATGCTATAGTACATAGTGTATATGATATGTAGATGAGCTTTCTGAGCAGATCTCAGTGTGGTGAAGCTATAGTACATAGTGTATATGATATGTAGATGCTAGGACACAGCTCTGTCCTCAGTATGCTGATGTCTAGCCCTGTCAGTCAAGCGGAGGGGGGAGAACACAGGCGGTGTTACAAAGCTGTGCTCCAAGGATTTAGTCCCACCCCCTGGTGCTCTAAATTTCTCATTTGCATATGAATATGGCTACATGCACACGACCGTGCCGTTTTTTGTGGTCCGCAAACCGCGGATCCACAAAAAACGGAAGGCGCCCATGTTGCCTTCCACAATTTGCGGAATGGAACGGGCGCCGGCAATATAAATGCCTATTCTTGTCGCAAATCGCGGACAACAATAGGACATGTTATATCTTTTTTGCGGGGCCACGGATGCGGACAGCACACGGAGTGCTGTCTGCATCTTTTGCAGCTCCATTTAAATGAATGGGTCCGCATCCGAGCCGCCAAAACAGCGGCTCGGATGCGGACCCAAACAACGGCCGTGTGCATGAGGCCTAAAACAGATTTATCTGCAGATATTTAGCATACAGACAAAAGAAAGGTATAGTTTTAATCATTATGATGAGACCTACCAGGCAGTATGTCTGGTTTAATAGGGTTGATCCTGGTGACAGAGCAACTTTAAAGGGAACCTGTCACCGGGATTGTGTGTATAGAGCTGAGGACACGGGTTGCTAGATGGCCGCTAGCACATCTGCAATACCCAGTCTTCATAGCTCTGTGTGCTTTTATTGTGTAAAAAAACGATTTGATACATATGCAAATTAACCTGAGATGAGTCCTGTAGGTGAGATGAGTCAGGGACAGGACTCATCTCAGGTTAATTTGCATATGTATCAAATCGTTTTTTTACACAATAAAAGCACACAGAGCTATGGGGACTGGGTATTGCGGATGTGCTAGCGGCCATCTAGCAGCCCATGTCCTCAGCTCTATACACAAAATCCCAGTGACAGGTTCCCTTTAACTCCTTAGATACCAAAGGTTTTTTCATTTTTGTTCCTTATCTTCCTGGAGCCATAATCTTTTTATTTTTTCCCATTCACGTATCCATATAAGGGCTTGTTTTATGTGGGACAAGTTGTACTTTCTAATGCCACCATTTAATATGTCATAAAATGTAGTTGGAGACAGGGAAAAAACAAAACAAATGTGGTGGAATTGGAAAAAAAAAAAACACGCAATTCCTTCACCTTTTATGGATTTTCCCCCTATGGTGTTCCCTTTGTGGCATTACTGACCTGTGCCCTTCATTCTCTGGGTCAGTACGATTACAACAATACCACATATGTATACGTTTTTTATGTCTAAATAGTGGAAAAGTAAAATCTTTTTTTTTTTTTTTTTTTTTTTACAGCTCCATATTTTGACCCCCATAACTTTTTTATAGTAACCATATTTTTCGCCCTAAGACGCACCGGCCCATAAGACACACCTAGGTTTTAGAGGAGGACAATAAGAAACAAATATTTTTCATTAGACCTCAGATCAGATCTCAGCTAACAGCTCCAATCAGACCCCCAATATTAATTAGACCCCAACAAGACCTCAGATCAGACCCCAATGTGAATGACCCCCAATTAGACCTCATATGAGCCCCCAGCAGTCCCCACTGCCTCTCATATTAGCTCCCAGCAACCCCATTGCCTCATATCAGCCCTCTGTTGCCCCCCCCCATTGCCTCTCATATGATAAAATAAACCACTTACCTCTCTTGCTCCTAGACGCCACCGCTCCTCACCGCCCGCTCTCCGTCTTCCTCCTGCAGTCGGCTTGGCTGTGAACCGGCGCGCACAGCGTGAGGTCACAGAGCGCCCTCATGCTGTGCGCAGCCACTGCACAGCCGAGGACCAGGAAGCGGTGAGTACAAAGCCTCCACCGCATCCCGGTCCTAATGAGCGCTTCCATAATGGGGCATTGTTCCCCCACTTTTGAGGGGAAAAAATACGTCTTATGGGGCAAAAAAAATTGTATATATACTGAGCTGTGGGGAGGGGGGCGGGGATTTTTTGTGGGGCGATCTATAGTTTTTATTGATACCATTTTAAAGTGCATGACTTTTTGATCACGTTTTATTTAAAAAAATTCGGTAAGAGACACAAATATCAAAATATGATGAACCGGCCACTTTTTTCCACTAGGCCATTCACCGTATTGGAAAAATATTTTTATATTTTAATAGTACAAGCGTTTTTAGATGCCCTTAATGTTTTTGTTTTTTCTCATTTATGTATTTTTTTTTTTTATTCTACGGAAAGGGGGGTGATTTACATTTTTATATATTTTTTTAATGTTTTTGTAGCCAGTGTTTGAGGCTACAACGCTCCATACAGGGTAATATATGAATTGCTAAATTCTTATGTTGGCCTGCTGGCCAACACAAGAATTGCAGCTCTAATACGCTGGGTCGCTTCTGAGAGACCCAAGTCAATTGCCGGTATCCCCATTGGCCGCACAGGGATGCCGGTTAGGACCCCGAAGCGCACACCTCCGGGTTTTTTAAGGTTTAGATGCTGTGATCACACTTGATTGTGGCATCTAAAGGCTGTTATGACTGCGATTGGCATTAGCTGTGGGTCTCTGCTGTTTGAAACAGCAGACACCCGCCGGCCATGGCGTCCACTGCACATGCAAGCGGGCGCCATGTTTACCCATGTACGGTGCTGGTAATGAAAGGGTTTAAATGAAATCTAACAAAACAATGGGAGCAATGAATGGGGAGATCTCTGGATCCATGTGAGGTGCAGGGCTTAGCTTTGTTAAAAAGAGATCGTCATGTACTATGTGATGTCCCATTCTCATTTTTTACATTAAAGGGGTTTTCTGAGATTTAAATACTGATGACCTATCCTCAGGATAAACCATCAGTATCTGACCGGTGGGGGTACCGGGTGTCGGACCTCTACTGATCAGATACTGATGACCTATCATGGGATAACCCCTTTAAGTAGGGTCACTGCCACTAGAACCCCTTTAATCGGACTTTAACAGGGCTTGGTATTCTACATTTTGAGAGGGAGCCGCCTGATAATTGCTTCCTTCTGCTCCGTTTTCTACACTTGGGTTCATGAATTCCAGAATACACAGCAGTTCTGTGACGGACTATCAGCGTTTCTGGACTATCAAATGTTGGATTAAAGGGATTGTTCAGTATTTCTTTATTTGATGCTCAGCATGAGATGAATAGTGTCAAAACCATTTCTCCAGAATGTCTGATATGTAGAAGCAATGCGGGTGGCTCGGAGAGCAGATGCCACAGATGAAAGGGCCGGTATCTCTGGCGGGCGGTTTCTGGCTTGTTTCGAGGGCAGCGTGATATAATTACACCGGACACTGATGGAGATTACAGGCGGTAATTGCATCTTCTCCTTTGTGGACCCAAACCTTTTAGGCTCGCACTGCACCCATGATGTTTTTACGTAGTGTATTTGTTTCCTAGGCTAATACGATATACTGTATAACATTACGCCCCCGTGATAGATGCGCCTGCCAGCGGTTTTATCACTAATGGTACGCTCTGTGCGTACTGGGGCCTAAGCCGAAATCTCAGATGTGGCCGATGATTTATGAGAATGTAGGGAAAAGGCCATTAGGGGGAAAGGCTGGAAATCTGAAATAAAACTCTTTCAGAAAGAGAACTTCAAGAGTCATTTATTTTCCCTTAAGAACTCCAAAAAGCTGGGTGACTGTCAGTACGGCCATTACAGCTTCCACCCAGCTTTCCCAGATGTTAAACCAGTTATACCGGGCTGCATGTCCAGGAAGATTCACGGTTCAGGAGTCTTGGAAAGCTGAGTGATTACCCTTCTGGGAAATGGCAGCTTGTCACTCAGCTTTCCCACAGACATAAGGAATGACCACATAGGATCTCTGTCTGCTTGAGAAGAGGACTCGAGGATGTATACTGTGTTTCCTAAATATTCTATAGAAGTGGTACTGTGCAACAGAATAGGAGCAGATACTGAGGATTACACCCAGTATACAGGACAGGGGAAGTGGTACTGTGCAGTGTATATATATATATATATATATATATATATATATATATATACAGAATAAGAGCAGATACTGAGGATTACACCCGGTATACAGGACAGGAGAAGTGGTACTGTGCAGTATATATATATACAGAATAAGAGCAGATACTGAGGATTACACCCGGTATACAGGACAGGAGAAGTGGTACTGTGCAGTGTATATATATACAGAATAAGAGCAGATACTGAGGATTACACCCAGTATACAGGACAGGAGAAGTGGTACTGTGCAGTGTATATATATATATATACACAGGATAAGAGCAGATACTGAGGATTACACCCGGTATACAGGACAGGAGAAGTGGTACTGTGCAGTGTATATATATACAGAATAAGAGCAGATACTGAGGATTACACCCAGTATACAGGACAGGAGAAGTGGTACTGTGCAGTGTATATATACAGTACAGACCAAAAGTTTGGACGCACCTTCTCATTTGAAGAGTTTTCTTTATTTTCATGACTATGACAATTGTAGATTCACACTGAAGGCATCAAAACTATGAATTATCACATGTGGAATTATATACATAACAAAAAGGTGTGAAACAACTGAAAATATGTCATATTCTAGGTTCTTCACAGTAGCCACCTTTTGCTTTGATTACTGCTTTGCACACTCTTGGCATTCTCTTGATGAGCTTCGTAGTCACCTGAAATGGTCTTCACTTCACAGGTGTGCCCTGTCAGGTGTAATAAGTGGGATTTCTTGCTTTATAAATGGGGTTGGGACCATCAGTTGCGTTGTGGAGAAGTCAGGTGGACACACAGCTGATAGTCCTACTGAATAGACTGTTAGAATTTGTATTATGGCAAGAAAAAAGCAGCTAAGTAAAGAAAAACGAGTGGCCATCATTACTTTAAGAAATGAAGGTCAGTCAGTCCGAAAAATTGGGAAAACTTTGAAAGTGACCCCCAAGTGCAGTCACAAAAACCATCAAGCGCTACAAAGAAACTGTCTCACATGCGGACCGCCCCAGGAAAGGAAGACCAAGAGTCACCTCTGCTGCGGAGGAGAAGTTCATCCGAGTCACCAGCCTCAGAAATCGCAGGTTAACAGCAGCTCAGATTAGAGACCAGGTCAATGCCACCCAGAGTCCTAGCAGCAGACACATCTCTAGAACAACTGCTAAGAGGAGACTGTGTGAATCAGGCTTTCATGGTAGAAGATCTGCTAGGAAACCACTGCTAAGGACAGGCAACAAGCAGGAGAGACTTGTTTGGGCTAAAGAACACAAGGAATGGACATTAGACCAGTGGAAATCTGTGCTTTGGTCTGATGAGTCCAAATGTGAGATCTTTGGTTCCAACCACCGTGTCTTTGTGCGACGCAGAAAAGGTGAACGGATGGACTCTACATGCCTGGTTCCCACCGTGAAGCATGGAGGAGGAGGTGTAATGGTGTGGGGGGGCTTTGCTAGTGACACTGTTGGGGATTTATTCAAAATTGAAGGCATACTGAAGCCGCATGGCTACCACAGCATCTTGCAGCTGCATGCTATTCCATCCGGTTTGCGTTTAGTTGGACCATCATTTATTTTTCAACAGGACAATGACCCCAAACACACCTCCAGGCTGTGTAAGGGCTATTTGACCATGAAGGAGATGTCACAACCAGACAGCTGAGAAGCTCTGACAGAGGCCTTTCAGAACCTCCTCCTTGAGTTCTCTTTGTTGTGCTGTTTAGTTCCTCATCTCGTTAGCCTCTCTCAGCTGTCATGTAGTTGGACTGATTGCTTCCCTTTAAATTCCTCCCCATGGTGCATTACTGGGCGGCTTATACTACTTCCTGGAGTGTGTGTGCATGCTGATCTTGTTTTCCAGTCTGCTACAAAGTTAAGTACTGAACATTTATCTGTTATTTTCTGTTTGCTGGATCCCAGGTGACCCTGACTCCCTCCGTGTCTGGTGTAGGGAGCCGGTGGTCGTGTCCCCTCACTATTGTAGGGTGTTCAGGGGTTATATAGTCGAGGTACGTGGATATGCAAACTACCACCTCTGGGATCTTTGCATAGGCTGAGCAGCCAGTGAAAGTCTCAGGTCTTGTGCCGGGGTCTCCCTTTTGGTTCCTTAGCTTTGGATCCACTCAGTCATATATGCATGTTGCTTTGTCTTGTTTCCTGTACACCGTCCGTGACAGGAGAGTGATGGGGTGCTGCGCCAGATGACCTGGGCTCCACAGTCACCGGACCTGAACCCAATCGAGATGGTTTGGGGTGAGCTGGACCGCAGAGTGAAGGCAAAAGGGCCAACAAGTGCTAAGCATCTCTGGGAACTCCTTCAAGACTGTTGGAAAACCATTTCAGGTGACTACCTCTTGAAGCTCATCAAGAGAATGCCAAGAGTGTGCAAAGCAGTAATCAAAGCAAAAGGTGGCTACTTTGAAGAACCTAGAATATGACATATTTTCAGTTGTTTCACACTTTTTTGTTATGTATATAATTCCACATGTGATAATTCATAGTTTTGATGCCTTCAGTGTGAATCTACAATTTTCATAGTCATGAAAATAAAGAAAACTCTTTGAATGAGAAGGTGCGTCCAAACTTTTGGTCTGTACTAATATATACACTGCATACAGAATAAGAGCAGACACTGAGGATTACACCCGGTATACAGGACAGAAGTGGTACTGTGCAGTGTGTATGTGTATATATATATATATATATACACCGAATAAGAGCAGACACTGAGGATTACACCCAGTATACAGGACAGGAGAAGTGGTACTGTGCAGTGTATATATATATATATACAGAATAAGAGCAGATACTGAGGATTACACCCGGTATACAGGACAGGAGAAGTGGTACTGTGCAGTGTATATATATATATATATATATATATATATATATATATATATATATATACAGAATAAGAGCAGATACTGAGGATTACACCCGGTATACAGGACAGGAGAAGTGGTACTGTGCAGTGTGTATATATATATATACAGACGTGGACAAAATTGTTGGTACCCTTTGGTCAATGAAAGAAAAAGTCACAATGGTCACAGAAATAACTTTAATCTGACAAAAGTAATAATAAATTAAAATTCTATAAATGTTAACCAATGAAAGTCAGACATTGTTTTTCAACCATGCTTCAACAGAATTATGTAAAAAAATAAACTCATGAAACAGGCATGGACAAAAATGATGGTACCCCTAGAAAACACAGAACATAATGTGACCAAAGGGACATGTTAATTCAAGGTGTGTCCACTAATTAGCATCACAGGTGTCTACAACCTTGTAATCAGCCATTGGGCCTATATATATGGCTCCAGGTAATCACTGTGTTGTTTGGTGATATGGTGTGTACCACACTCGACATGGACCAGAGGAAGCAAAGGAAAGAGCTGTCTCAAGAGATCAGAAAGAAAATTATAGACAAGCATGTTAAAGGTAAAGGCTATAAGACCATCTCCAAGCAACTAGATGTTCCTGTGAGTACAGTTGCACATATTATTCATAAGTTTAAGATCCATGGGACTGTAGCCAACCTCCCTGGACGTGGCCGCAGGAGGAAAATTGATGACAAATCTAAGAGACGGATAATCCGAATGGTAACAAAAGAGCCTAGAAAGACTTCTAAAGAGATTCAAGGTGAACTTCATGCTCAAGGAACATCAGTGTCAGATCGCACCATCCGTCGTTGTTTGAGCCAAAGTGGACTACATGGGAGACGACCAAGGAGGACACCATTGTTGAAAACGAATCATAAAAAAGCAAGACTGGAATATGCCAAACTACATGTTGACAAGCCACAAAGCTTCTGGGAGAATGTCCTGTGGACAGATGAGACAAAAATCGAAGTTTTTGCCAAGGCACATCAGCTGTATGTTCACAGACGAAAAAATGAAGCATATCAAGAAAAGAACACTGTCCCTACTGTGAAACATGGAGGAGGCTCTGTTATGTTCTGGGGCTGCTTTGCTGCGTCTGGCACAGGGTGTCTTGAATCTGTGCAGGGTACAATGAAATCTCAAGACTATCAAGGAATTCTAGAGAGAAATGTACTAGCCAGTGTCAGAAAGCTTGGTCTCAGTCGCAGGTCATGGGTCTTGCAACAGGACAATGACCCAAAACACACCGCTAAAAACACCCAAGAATGGCTAAGAGGAAAAAATTGGACTATTCTAAAGTGGCCTTCTATGAGCCCTGACCTCAATCCTATTGAGCATCTTTGGAAGGAGCTGAAACATGCAGTCTGGAAAAGGCACCCTTCAAACCGGACACAACTGGAGCAGTTTGCTCATGAGGAGTGGGCCAAAATACCTGCTGAGAGGTGCAGATGTCTCATTGACAGTTACAGGAAGCGTTTGATTGCAGTGATTGCCTCAAAAGGTTGCGCAACAAAATATTAAGTTAGGGGTACCATCATTTTTGTCCATGCCTGTTTCATGAGTTTATTTTTTTACATAATTCTGTTGAAGCATGGTTGAAAAACAATGTCTGACTTTCATTGGTTAACATTTATAGAATTTTAATTTATTATTACTTTTGTCAGATTAAAGTTATTTCTGTGACCATTGTGACTTTTTCTTTCATTGACCAAAGGGTACCAACAATTTTGTCCACGTCTGTATATATATATATATATATATATACACACAGAATAAGAGCAGATACTGAGGATTACACCCAGTATACAGGACAGGAAATACCAAATGATATTATTTAGCCGTCTAGATCCAAGATGGCAGCCATATTTTTTGTCACCCAGCTTTCCCAGAGAAAGACAGAAATTACAAGGCCCCCTTTAGATGAGAGTCATAGTTGCTTGGGCGTCTTGCATTCCCTGTGCGTAGGAGCCTAATATTGGGATTGCTGCCTGTGGAGCCGTCCTCATGGTGATCAGTATTCAGGCTGAGTCTCCTTCCCCGCGGCTGATACATGGCGGCCGCTCTGAGCTCAGGATACGTTATCTCTGGGCTGTAGCTTGCAGGCGCTGGGAGGCCGCGCTACGCCACTCTGCACATTATCCGTGATTCTCCTGTGGCTCCATATTAAATTATACAGGCGACCAGTGGGAGCTCCCAGTGCTGCTCTGCTGCCAGTGAAGATGGGATTTGGTGTGGTTATGCAGCGTCGTCCTCCTCGCCGGTCGGTCCTGACCGTTTTTTAGACCTCTCCTTGTGCAGAAAACATGCCCCTGGCCAGGTGGATGTACAATGGGTTGTGGTGCTCTATGTTCTAAAGGTAAGATGCCATATCCTAGGGGTGGACACTTAGGGGTAGGATACTGTTATCTGTAGGGGGTCACCCCCAATTGTCGTTGTTGCATTTATATATTTTGGTGACTACCTGTTCATCCAGGGCAGGGTCTAGGTGTTCTCTGTGTGAAACATGAATGTCGCCATAGACCAATATAAAGAGGCAGCAGAGCTGATTCTGTCATTTGGCACAGCTCAGGGTGATATCGTGATGAGATGCCAGTCTCTTATACCTGAAATTACAGGTAAATCTGCACAAAGCCTTACATGACACAGTCGGCCCTGCTAGGTCTATGTAGACTAATAAAATGTTGCGGAATTGATCAAACATTTTGGGCTGCATTGTACCTGGTGATGACAAATTCAGCTCTGCTCCATCCTTTGGCATTCATGATGACAATGAAACATTGTAATTAATGACCAAATCCATCCTGATGTAGTGGTGCTGAAATTAACTCCGTGGGGCTGCACTGTTGACCATGGTAACAAATTCAACACGGCTGCATCCAGATGAAGCAGAGCTAACGTTGCTGTTTCTTTTTGTGCATCACTCAATAGGTTTCCTGCAGTCCTATGGACATATTGTCATGAGTTGTCCAAATGACAATCACTAGAGATGAGCGAATTCCATATTTTGAAATTTGTTTACACTTTGGTGGCAAAAGCAGAATTGCGTTATGGATTCCGTTACCACGGACCATAACGCAATTCTATGACGGAAAGCCTTTAGAGACATTCCGTTATTCATGCCGTCACAATAGAAGTCTATGGGGAGTCCTCTCCTGCATAACGGAACGGATCCGTTTTGCAGCCCATAGCCTTCTATTATAACGGAATGTCTCTAAAGACATTATAAAGGTTATTGTCCGTGGTAACGGAATCCATAGCGCAATTCTGCTTTCACCACCAAACGAAGTGTGAACAAATTTCATAAGCGGAAATTCGCCCATCTCTACTCATCACTGCTGCATCGAGGTTAGAGTTGTCTGCATGACAGTAACAGTAAAACATCAAAACCCGAACACTATATTAACCCTTCCTGCAGTGGACAGTCACGTAGACAACTGGTGGTAACCTTATATCGGGCCGTAGCTATAAGGGTACAGAGGTGGCACTTGCCCTCGTGTTCTAGTGCCCGAGGGGGTCCACAGCAAGTCTGCCACCTAAGAAGACACTGGTATTATAAATTGCACATTGTAGGTGGGGACCAGGATCTTCAAGTGACCTCTCTGGGGGAATCCATGGTTTTAGGGATTGTGTTATAGACGCGTCCAAGCTGAATTCTATAATTGGCTATAGGACGGCATCTCGGATCCTGCTGCACGGCTGCGATTATGGAGCATTACCAGACGCAGGAAGACTGTTATGTAATAAGTCACTGAGGGGCGATCTGTGCTTGTATTAGAACAGTGAGAACACACATGGTTTAGTCGCAGGCATGCTCAACCTGCGGCCCTCCAGCTGTTGTAAAACTACAACTCCCACCATGCCCTGCTGTAGGCTGATAGCTGTAAGCTGTTCGGGCATGCTGGGAGTTGTAGTTTTGCAACAGCTGGAGGGCCGCAGGTTGAGCATGCCTGGTTTAGTGTCTTTACTGTATTGTAAAATTGGCTACTTTCACACTAATGTTTTTTCTGGATCCGGCAGAGTTCAGCAAGAACGCTTCCGTTACTGATAATTCAACCGTCTGCATCCGTTATTAATGGATCCGCTTGTATTATCTGTAACATACCCAAGACGGATCTGTCATAAACTCCATTGAAAGTCAATAGGGGACGGATCCGTTTTCTATTGTGTCAGAGAAAACGGATCCGTCCCCATTGACTTGCATTGTGGGTGATGACGGATCCGTCCCCATTGACTTGCATTGTGGGTGATGACGGATTGCTCCGCATCCCAGGACAGAAAGCAAACCGCAGCACGCTGCTCTTCGGTAGGAGGACGGAACGGAATGCATTTTGGAGGATTTTGTTATGTTTGGTTACGTTTTGTCCCCATTGACAATGAATGGGGACAAAACGGAAGCATTTTTTCCGGTATTGAGCCCCTATGACAGATATCAATACTGGAAAATATTAACGCTAGTGTGAAAGTCGCCTTACATAATTTCATTACATTTCTATTGGATTTTGCCGTTTGGAAGCCATCAACATGCTGCTGTTGACAGATCTTTATTGCGTATACATAGAAAAGGAATTAACTTTGCAAATAGCCTTGTTTAAAAATCCCCTATTGTATTCTGTCTGCAACGCTGAAACAGACCAATGTGTCTCCGTGGTTACAGACTACAACCCCTGTGTAGTCTGATGCTGCAGTCCCAGCTTTACACCTCTACTTCTACTGTGCGCAGGTTATCAAGAAGAGGGAGTAAGACATGACTGCAGCATCAGACGACACTGGGTTTGTTTGTAGTCTGTAACCATGGAGACGCACTGGTCTGTACTGCGGCTGGAGGCACAAAACAGAAGGAAATTTCCAATCAAAACTATTTGGAAAGTTGCTCCATTTTTGGCTTTTAGATGCAATAACAGAAGGCAAAATGAACAATAAATGTAATAAAGATGTCAAAGCTCTGACTTTTACTATTAGAGCAAATACTACTCAATTAACACATGGAGGCCGACATTGAATAGTTCTCAGTAATATCAGATGAGTGTGTCCACTGTGGGAAACCCACAGCGCGCGGGAGCGTGATTTCCTATTATGGACACTGCTCCTATTATAGGACCGCAAGGCAGTATATGGTTTATTGCCTTAGGCTTATTTCTTACAAAGCGACTTTTGACTTTTCCATTCGGGGTGCGTTCCATTTTTACAACGGACAGCATCTGGACTGACCTCTGCCCCATTCATATCAATGGGTATGCGCACATGAGCATTGTTTTTCGCTGACCAAATGTCCGTTCGGGAGAAGTAACAGCATCTTCATCCATTTTTCACGTGGGACTGGGCCATTAAAGCCAATGGATCACTGAAAAAAAAAACATCTGGATGCAGTCTGGTTTTTTTACGGATGTTGCTAGAAGATACCGCGTGCTATTCTTCAGTTTTTTTGCCATACACGTGAAAAATGCATGAAACTGATGGAAAAAAAAAATGCAAGAACTGAACAAAAACTGAAGCAACACGGACAAAAAAATATATCATGTTTTTCACTGACAGAACTCGGATGAGTTTGTATCGCTCATGTGAAATGGGTCTTACTATCCGATCAGATGAGTTATTAGGCTGCATTCAATCAACAGTGAAAAGTGGCGGACATTCTTCTAATGGCCGTTCTCAGAACCATTGAAATCTATGGGCCTCTGACCTGTAACTAGGGGCCATCCAGAAACATCACATATCCTATTTTTGGCAGTTTTGAAGGCCAGACGGACCGCATTCCATTGCAGGGGACAGATTTCAGCTTCTCGGAAAGGCATTACTGAAAAAAAACAGACCATTTTGCCATTTTTCATAACCTTTTTCATTTTCACAGTCGTGTGAATTTAGACTTAGCAACTTGCGGTCTTGCATGACCTTTAAGGGAGTTCTATGCTGGAGTAACAGATTGCATGGCATTGGGGTTAGGGTTAGCAGTGGCACCTGGTAGCAGTGGCACCTGGTCCCTCCGGTCGGTAAAGGATCCTTCAACCACATGTTATAAATGGCACACGTTTGGGAAGGGGGGGGGGGCAGTTACAGATTTTGCCCCGGGGCCTAAGATACAGTATCCTTTTTGATGAATTGTATACAATGTTTCTGCTTCTGTGACGGGTTTTCCAAATGGCTGATCATCTTTAGCATAAAGTTGGTGGTTGTCAGTAATCATCTTCTACAGTCTGGCATTCGATGTATGGCTCTGGGCTCATGCACACAAATGTATTTTATTTCTGTGTTTGTTCCATTTTTTTTGCGGACTCATTCACTTCAATGGGTCGGCAATAAAAAACGGAAGTAGCTCCATGTGCATTGTGTTTCCGTATGTCCATATTTCCGCTCTGCAAAAAAATAGAGTCTGTCTTATTATTGTCCTCATTACGAACAAGGATAGTACTGTTCTATGAAGGGCCAGCTGTTCAGATCCGCCAAATATGGAATGCATACAGATGTCATTCGAATTTTTTGCGGATCCGTTTTTTGCAGATTGCAAAATACATACGGTCATGTGCATGAGCCCTAATTGGAATATTTCTCCTAGGCTGGCCACTGACATGTCAGTGGAGCGCTGCTCTGAAGCCATAGCAACAGATGCGCTCAGTGGAGTGCTGCTCTGAAGCCATTGCAGCTAATATGCTCCTGTGGTTTGCTAATTTCCCAGGACTGTTGCCAATGTGCCAAGCTGGGGGGTCAGTGCTACATGGAGATTCAAGTCGGTGGGTCGCTGCCCGTGCACTGTGCGCGCCCTGTATGTGTCTCCATGTAATTATATCATCTTGTGCTCTGTTTATCTGTTAAAATGTGTCCCTGTCCCACATAATGGCGGCTTTTTCTGGTGCACTGGGAAAGCAAATAGAGATTTGTAGAGCAGTTTGCATATTTACTTGGCAGGGAATCAGCAGATAATGGAATAGGAGAGATGTTCCTGTACAGAATCATTTCTGGAAAACTACTTTCAATTAAATGAGAATGTCTCGGAGTTCTGTGTGGCAGCCGGGCAGAGCACACATACCTGGCAGGGAAGAGCTGTGGGGGTGCTGGAAATTGTGTCCTTTAAATTTGTATCTGGTGAGAATGGCATGAATGCTCCAGGAATATTTTCAACCTTTTTTTTTATTTGCAGTGCATCTAAAGAAAATAAATAAATAAACTACCGTTTTGGGCATACAGCTCCTATGCCAACTATAAACGAACCCTGTGAGGTCTGATTCTGCAGTCACATTGCTATCCGCCACCTATGTCCTGTCTACCGTCTGATTGTATATTATAGTATACAACTAAGGTCAGACTACATAAGGCCGATTTGTAGTCTGTAACCATGGAGACACAAACAGTAGGGAGATTTTTAATTATTGGAGCAATATATATATTTTTTTAATTGTTCCTGTAGTAATAGAAACTTCTGTTCTTATTTCTTAGTATCAGATCTCCAAGAAGAAGGCATCAATGCCATCAACCTGCCCCTTAATCCGATTCCTTATGAATTGGACCCTGAGGACACCATGCTGGGTGAGTTATACTCCTAGCCCTGCTATTTATATATATTGCTCATGACTTCAATAATTATTGCCATTTTATTCTAAAGAGGAGAATGAAGTTAGAACCATGATTGACCCCTACTCCAGAAGTGACCCCCGACTACAGGAACTCATGAAGGTAAAACCTCTTTACAGTGATTTTCTGCTTATGTGTAACTGCAGCTTAATCATTCTATTCTTAAAAAAAGTTCTGCAACTTTCTAATATATTTATGGGGGGATTTATTAAAACTGGTGTAAAGTAAAACTGGCTATGGCCGGGTTCACATCAGGTTTAGTTTTCCGTTCTTCTGATCCGTCATAGAAACAGATCCTGCATTTTAAGCATCCATTATGCACATTTTGCATTTGTTTTATCCAGTTCCGTCTGAGATCCGTTATTTTAGATGGATCTACTTCCTACACAAAGTTTTTATTTTTTTCCATCTAAAATAGCAGATCTCAAGACGGATGCAAAATGTGTATAACTGAGCATAACGGATGCTTAAAACACAGGATTCTTTTCTTTTGTTAATTTTTCTGTTCTTCTGACGGATCAGAAGAATGGAAAACTAAACGTGATGTGAATCCAGCCTTGATTACCCATAGTAACCAATTAGATTCTTCCTCTACCAAGGTGGAATCTGATTGGTTGCTAGGACAGTTTTCCAGTTTCGGTTTTGATAAATTCCCCCTTTTGTGTCTCAATTCCTTACCATTATTAAGATCTCTGCTTGTTGTCACTGAACAGGATAAATGCCCTTTAGATGCAGACGCTAAAACCTCTACATACCCAGCTCTTATGAAAGGGTCTGTTTCATTTGTATCCAGCTTAGACAATCCTCTGTGAGCCTGGAGATATTTTATCTCCACTGATACGTTGTAGCAAACTAGGAGGACAGGAGTGGAATATGTTGTTGGGATGTGTTTAGCTCACAGGAGTGTCGGCTATAGGGAGGATTATGTCCCGATGGATTTTCAGCCTCCAGATGAAAATAAGAATATTCCTATTCACTGCCAACAAGCAGAGTTCTAAAGAATGGCGAGGAACTAAAACACCAAGCATATGATCTTGATTTCCTTGGGCTTCCAACCTTTAGAATCCTCTCTCCCTCCTGGAAAGCCATATCCTCACCCACTTGTCTCGCCTGTGTTGGCCTGTACATGGGCAGCCTCATTTATTGATGCCCTCCCGTGGCTCAGGTGCTGTCTAATGCCTGGTGCTGGCCCTTTGGTTCCCTGCGGTGGTTACTCCCAACATGTTTCACACATGTGTGATATTAGGTGTCTATAGCTTTAGAGGGAACTGGTTTACAGCTCTTCGCTTCCAATACAATGGCTGCCGCAGACAATGAAGCTTTTACATAAATAACTGGAACATTTTCTCAGCATCCCTCTCTTTGTGTCACCCGGCGCTGGTTGAACAAATCCTATACAATGCGGTGGCATTCTTCTACACAGGCATTAAGTACGCATGTTCATTTCTTCCTTTCCATGATCCTGGGCCCTGATTTGAATAATAACTATGTAAAGTGTTTAGAAATTGGTCCATGCGCCTGCTCCTGAGGCGGCAGCGGCGAAGTAAAACAAACCGGTGCTGTGACATCTCGGCAATTTTCGCATTATCTTGTAAAATGTTTGCTTGCTTTGTGACTAAAGGATTTCTACCATGGAAATGGATAAAACGTTTCCTTGATATGAGGCCACTAATGTTTGTGACTTTGACTGCTCAGGTTCTAATTGACTGGATTAATGACGTGCTGGTGGGAGAGCGAATTATCGTCAAGGACCTTGCGGAGGATCTCTATGACGGGCAGGTTCTGCAGAAACTTTTTGGTAAGATGTAGAGAAATGGGGGTGGTGAAGAGTTCAGGGACGCCTAAGTGAAAACGTCTTGGGTCTGTATTACATGTTAACAGTAGCAGCAGCATCGTCATACAGGAGAGAACGTACAGCAGTGAAAGGGGTCTCATTATTATGTCGTAGGCTAAGGACAGGCAAAGAATTTTATCATGTTTTGAAAGTTTGATTCATCAAGTAATTTGTCTAAAGCTAGAAGGGCTAACGATGCCCCACATTTATTACAGTGGTTGAGGCTGGATGAGACATTCTGTGCATCTTTAGACAATAACTTTATACCACCTTTTGGTTGGGTTACTTTGTGGCAACTTTTGTGGGGGAAAAAAATTGGAACATTTTTATGTTAAGTGCAAAAAACACACAAAATACATTTAGTGCAACACAAGTACAGAAAGTCTCTCTCATTGTATCCATATTACTAGTGGATAAAATTAGTATTACCTCATTAGTAACATTGCAGTATACATTGTATCCCTCAAAACTCTGTCTAGGACCCCTGCTCTTCTCTAGCTACACTTTTGGCCTGGGACAGCTCAGAGGCCCACGGCTTTCAGTATCACTCTTATGCTGACGATATCTTCTATATCCTCCTTCTTCTCCTTTCACTTTCTAAAACTTAACATGGATAAAACAGAATTCATCATCTTTCCCCCATCTTGCCCCCCCCCCAACACACCTTTCGATCACAATCAATGGCTGCACACTCTCCCCGGTCAACCAAGTCCGCTGCCTTGGAGCGACCTTGGATTCTGCCCTTTCCTTCCGACCGCACATCCAAGCTCTTTCCACCACCTGCCGACTCCAACTCAAAAACATCTCCAGCATCCGTGCTTTTCCTCAACTTTGAATCAGTGAAAATGCTTGTGCACGCCCTCATCATCTCCCAATTAGACTACTAGACCATTCTCCTCTCTGGCCTTCCATCTAGCACTCTCGCACCCCTCCAATCTATCCTCAACTCCGCTGCCCGACTAAGGCTACTTTCACACTAGCGTTCGGGGCTCCGCTTGTGAGTTCCGTTTGAAGGCTCTCACAATCTGCCCCAAACGGCTCCGTACTGCCCTAATGCATTCTGAGTGGATGCCTCAGTCTGGCACCATTTGTCCTCCGCTCAGAAGGCGGATAGCTTTCGGGTGTCCGTCTGGCCGTACGGAGGCAAACGGATCCGTCCAGACTTACAATGTAAGTCAATGGGGACGGATCCGTTTGAAGTTGACACAATATGGCTCAATTTCAAACTGATCCGTCCCCCATTGACTTTCAATGTAAAGTCTGGACGGATCCGTCTGAGCAACTTTCACACTTAGAATTTTTTCTAAACTATAATCCAGACAGATCCGTTCTGAACAGATCCCATCGTCTGCATTATAAGAGCGGATCCGTCTGTGCAGACACCAGACGGATCCGCTCTGAACGCAAGTGTGAAAGTAGCCTTACCCACCTCTCACCCTGTTACCCCTCTGCCAATCCTTTCACTGGCTCCCCATTGCCCAGCGAATTAAATTCAAAATACTAACAAATACATACAAGGCCGTCCACAACCTGTCCCCTCCCTACATCTCCGAGCTCCCGATACACCCCCACACGCACTCTCCGATCCTCACAGGACCTCCTTCTTTCCTCTTATCACCTCTTCCCACAATCACCTCCAGGATTTCTCCCGTGCAACCCCCATACTCTGGAACTCGCTGCCCCAACATATCAGACTCTCACCGACAGTGGAATCCTTCAAAAGAAACCTGAAAACCCACCGACAACCAGTGACCCTGCTGCCTCTATACCACCATGACCAACTTAACCCGCACCTACTGTGTCCTTCTCCCACACCATGTAGATTGTAAGCCCTCGCGGGCAGGGCCCTCTCTTCTCCTGTACCAGTCTGTAACTCGTCTTGTTCATGCTTAGTGCAATTGTCTGTATTATGTATGTGCACCGCTTATCATATGTACAGCGCTATGGAAGGAATGGCGCTGTAATAATAAATAATAATAATACATTGTATAAGGTACTGACACCGGATCTGGTGCCAGTACTGTGGGCATTAGCTTTACAAATGGTAGGCAACTAGCAGGATTGGATGCAGCATAAGGGTTTATTCAAAAAAGCCAAAACAATAGTAAGTTCTCATCCCACAATGTCTCTTGTCACAGTCAGTTTGCAAACAGGTAGAAAAGAGTCAACTTGTGCAGGGTCTCATTCTCTATCTGTATATCTCTATCAGTACATTATACATTGTATCCGGTGTTTGTACATTATATGTTGTATCCGGTATCAGTACATTATACATTGCATTCGTTATCAGTACATTATACCTGGTGTTTGTAGATTATATATTGTATCCGGTATGGGCACATTATACATTGTATCCGGTGTCTGTACATTGTATCCAGTGTACATTGCATTCGTTATCAGTACATTATACATGATGTTTGTATATTATATATTGTATTCGGTATCAGTACATTATACATTATATCCCTTTATGGGCACATTGTATCTGGTGTCTGTACATTGTATCTGGTATGGGCACATTATACATTGCATGTTTTCTCAGTACATGATAACGTCCATTGTATCTTACACATTAGAAGTTGTATCATCATTGGTAAAGTCTCCATTGTGTCGGCAGCTTTTCAGACAGTATATATTCCTTTCAATATAAATAAGTTTCATAGTCACCTCTAGATGTAGTTTTCCCCCATCTTTTAATGAAACTTTTCATGAGTAACATCGCCGCTATCACCTTCCCCTGACCTGGCTTACAAACGTGTCTCCTGAGAGCCCGGCTTCAGTTCCAGTCTATAATTTCTTTAGTAAAAAATGTAGGATCCTTTCAAGCTTGTGTTAGAACCTAGTGACCCTTTCTGTGTTTAATACGAGGCTCATTGATTTCTGATGCAATATCTCAGCCTGTAGATGGGGCCGAAAGAAGCATCTGAGCTTTCAGCGGCTCTTCCTCCTGCGCGTCTGATCCATCCACTCATCTTTTTTCATCTCTGTGTCCTCGAGCGGCACAGACCACCAGCTCTTCAGACTGCAGCCCCTGCTTATTTCCTCTTTAGATAGAAGTTTAGATCTTGTTGGTTACATATTGCTACGTTATTAAGGCTCCCACCATTGATGAGTCACGAGCGCTAGCGCTGGACAAGAGGAGCTCGCCCCTTTCTCCAGCTCCCTATACCCTGTGGGTGGTGGGTTTTGAGAATTTACAGATAACCCGGCCCTCGGTGTCCTGCTTATAGAGTGGCTTATAGAGTGTTCCCTTTAAAACAATAAAAACTCAGTTGCCCCTTTAATATTAGACTCACTGATCTCTTAAAGGGCCAGTTCAGTCTTCCATGAACACTGTACAATAAAAACTGCAACTTTCCTACTTTGTGTTTCCATTCCTCACTATTATCAAGACTTCTTATTGCTGTCAGTGAACAGGAATGCTCACACAGGTGATGGGCTTGCTAAAATGCAGCAATGTAGATAGGACAGTAGGAAAGTTTATACCTTTGTCGAGTTTATAGCTCTGGCACATGGTAACAAACCCTCAGCTGTGCCAACAGGATTAGTTCAGGGCAAGATTTCAAACTAGAAATTCCTTTTCATTTTTTCAGACAGCAAGTAGAGATCTGAAAAAGAGGCAAAACCCTGTATTATGCGAGGGTTAAACTTCATGAGAGGGTTTTCTCAGACATGTTTCATAGGGGGCAGGGGGTCCGGTTTCCAGTCCGGCACATAAGGGGACAAGAAGGCATGAGCTGCTTCTATTTGACATATCCACATAGGATAGACCAGGGATCAGTAACCTCTGGCACTCCAGATGTTCTGAAACTACAACTCCCAGAATCCTCCTTTCACTTTTAGGGGAGTTACAAGAATAGCTGAGTACGTGTGCATGCTGGGAGTTGTAGTGTTACAGCAGCTGGAAACTGGAGTGCCGAAGGTTGCTGATCCCTGGCATAGACGGCAGCTCATTGGCAGTGGTTCCTGCGCCCTTACAGGTTGTCACCCAGCGTTACAAAGAATTTATTAACACAAAACTATGAATTATAAAAAGTAACAACCCCTGCAGCTCCTTCTCTGTGTGTCAGTTTTCCTGCAGCCCCGGCATTATATTCTTGTAGCTCAGGCTATACAGACCTATAAGTAAGCAATGCTGTACACGTGGTTGCAATCGACGAGTCCGTCTGCAATAGCCCTTTACTATACTCTTGTCTCTGAATACAGAGAAGCTGGAAGGAGAAAAGCTGAACGTGGCTGAAGTCACACAGTCCGAAATCGCCCAGAAGCAGAAACTGCAAACAGTCTTGGAGAAGATCAACGAGACCCTGAAACTCGCCCCAAGAAGCATTAAATGGAATGTAGACTGTGAGTTCCCATTACGTCTCCTCACCACTGCTTATTCTTAATGGAAACGCCTCGGTCTGGGGTCTCAGTGGCCATGTATATAAATTAGTATAAAGGAAGGAGTTGGTATGGTCTACATAACTGGACCCAGCATCAGGTTCCATGGATGTAACTTTGAATTAAAGGGCTTGTCCAACATGACCGATTTCTTCCAAGAACAGCGCCACACCTGTTCCTAGGTTGCACCTGATATTGCAACTCAGCTCAACCTAAGTAACTGAGGCCGAGCTGTATCATCAGATGAGACCTGTGGATAGAAGTTGTACTGGAAGAAAGCAGCCATGTTTTAGTAAACCTTTTATAGTTATTAGGGGTATCCCGGGGTATCCCCCCCCCCCCCCATGCTGATTTAGAAAGCGCTCCATTTATGATGAGGCCTCCTCATAAATTATATGCACTTCCTTTCTTTAACTTTTACTTATTTCCTTATATTCCAGCTGTTCATGCCAAATCCGTAGTCGCCATTCTCCATCTTTTGGTTGCCTTATCTCAGTATTTCCGGGCCCCTATCAGGCTTCCTGACCATGTGTCCATACAAGTGGTAGTTGTACAGGTAAGGCAGAAACTTGATACATTTTTCTGGTCAGACATCAAAATGTGTTACTTTGTATTTACGATAATTTGTAATGAGATCATTGGCATTTCGTAGCAGTTTCCCTTTCCTGCGCACCACAGATATGTTCTTCCTTTACCAGGTGCAGACTGACATTAGGCTTCTTGCTAATAGTTTTGGATAGTTCTAGGAATGCAAAAAGGGATGGGACTTGTGTTACATGAGTAGATAATTTACGTATCAGTGGGATTTTGTCTTCTCTACTTAAGCCTCATTCACATATGAGTCTTCCGCGTATGCGTGCTGTTCATGTTCTCCACGGACAGCGCATGCACCAGTTCATTTTTAATGTGTGTATTTACACATGTGTGTTTTACCAGGGTCTGTGGGTCCATGGTTTTAGCATGGATCCATCACGCTCATTATAATAGTATATGGGTCCGTGAAACCATGGATGCATCAGTGTTTAATTCATGTTTCATGGATAATTTGGAAGAGATACCCTGAAAATTATTTTTCAGATGCACAGTGTCCGTGAAACACGGCTGACACACGGACCACACACAGATACTTACCGTAATGGATGTCTTGACAGAGGCATCACTGACCATCTTTTCACAGATTTCAGCACGGACGTGGGAATGAGGCTTTATTTTCAATGATTTCTAAGGTAGAAATGTTGGAAAAATAGGAAATGTGTGACGCCCCATATAACGGCACAGATCCATTCTGTGCCTCCACCTCCTCATGTGGTTGCTCTAATAACACTAAAATCTAATTATGCCCTTTAATTGGGATATCGCTAAACCTTTTTGACACATAATAAATAGTTGTCATATGGATAATGGCCCTCAGAACACATTCATTTGGCAAATTCAATTTACTATAAAGTCTAACATAATCTGCGGAGGAGGGAGGGGGTGATGCGTTTTGTTTTCAGTTTCCAGCTGAATGTACCAAAAAAAGGTTAAAAAATTTAGTTTTTTGAGACACACCAAATAACGTAAATTTAAAAAAAAAAAATTAAATAATCTTCTTGTCCATTCTGTGGCCCTACACAGGAAATAGAACGTGTCTTATTGTTGTCCGTTTTGCGTACAAAGACAGGACATTTCTACAGAAGTTAAAAAAATAAAGGGGGGCATGCACTCACCTGGGATCCGTGATTTGTGGAAATAAAAATAAATAAATAGGGCCGTGTGCATGAGCCCAAATGCAGATTTGCAATCTGGAAAGCTGACCCATAGTACTTTTCACCCAGCTTTTCTAGAAAGAGAAAAGCTAATGACTACCCTCTAAAGAAATCACTAGTAAATAAAAGGCCCTTTGGGGTATATTCACCATTTGCAGGTTTCTTGCACAAATTTCATCGGCTGCAGATCAGTTCTATGTATCTGTATTGCGGTTTCTGCAAGCCCCATGCAGCGGACACTAACCACATCCCCCCGGTCATCCTCCATTGTCCAGATGTTAGAAATGTTATTGACTTGCTATCTTTTAGATATACCCATATCTGGGGCTGCTGGGTGGCAAGCAATATGTTTACAATTACAGAATGCCCAGCTTTCTCCGGATCCTGAATGGCAAAACCGGGTGTGTATAATTTTGCAGCTTCTGTCTAAAATAAAAATGAAGCAACTTTACCCAACAGTCTTAAAGGGGGTTTCTCAGGAGTTAAATATTGATGACCTATCCTTAAGATAGGTCATCAATATCTGATTGATGGGGGTCTGGTGCTCATCACCCCTGCTGATCAGCTGTTTGAAGATGCTGCTGCCTCTCCATAGTATGCCTTGGGGGCTATGCTTGGTCGCTTGAGTGGGACTGAGCCGAAGAAAGGTCACTTTGTTCTGGTTCTGACAAAGCTGCCAGTTTGATTTGATGTACTGCTCCAAATTAATTAATTAAGATACGTGCACGGAGAGATCAGACAGACAACTCACTACATGGAGTTAATCAGTATCTCTGGTTTATTTCTGAAAACAACATGGGTTTCATGAGAGGAGGGAGTGGGAGGGGGGTGAAAGATAAAGTATATATTTTCTATTGGCTATGAACTCTCTACTTTTCTGTAACCTTGACGGCCAGAGGAAATTCCTTCTCCCTCCCCCCTGGGTGAAACCGTTACTTCTTTCTTTGTAGCTGCTTGCTTGAGCTGAACAGAAACCACAAAGAAACACATGATAAAAACACAAAGTAAGATTCTAGTTTATAGGTGTTGGCTGAATGCCTGGCCACCATCTTAGCTCAACAAGCAAGTATCCATTTTGTATCAATAGTCCATAACAACTTGACTGATGGAGGTAACATCACAGTTTGAGGCGGAGGCTGCAGAACTTGCCCGGGTGCCACGGCCCCTTCCAACAGCTGATAGACGGGGGAGTCTGATGCCACTAATCTGATATTAATCACCTATCCTGAGGATAGACCATCAATATTTAACTCTTGGAAAACCCCTTTAATGACATCTCTTCTCATTCTGCACAGTTTTCTAGGTTTCGCTAAGGCTACAGAATACAGATCAAATCTGTGCAGAAAGTAGAAGAGAAGATAGATGAGAATGAGTAGCACATGAGTGCAGGCTCAGACTACACAGGGGTTGTTTGTAGTCTGTTACCATGGTGACACATAGGTCTGCATGGGAGCGGTATACACAAAACAAGTGGAAAATATAGGAAAAATTGCTTAATTCTGTGTTTTTAATTCTTGAAATGGAGATAATATATTCTATAAAATTAATACAATAAGGCTTCATGCAAATGGCCGTTGTGCGGTCCCCAATGCACAGGCTACATTCGTGCAGCAGCCGGGACGGATCAGCTTGAATGGGTCCGTGATCCGTCCGCACCGTAAAAAAATGGAACATGTTCAAATTTTTTGTGGTGCAGAGGCACGGACAGAAACACTGTGGGCTTCCGTTCCCGGATTGTGGGGTGTACACGGCCAGTCCCCGTGTATTGCGGACCCGCTGTATGTGGGCCACAATATGGCCACGGCCGGGCGCATGAGGCCTTGCTAAACCAACTCTTGATGTCGATTTGTCTATTCACTTGTGTTTATTCTGTTCCAGAAGCTGGATGGAATGCTGCAGTCTCGCCAGATCCAAGAGGAAATCACCGGTGACACCGAGTATGTAATCGTCATTTCTGTCTACTATTTCTTAATGCAGAGCAGATGTGCATCCGACTATAAAAGAGGTGGTCCAACTGGATTTATTTTACAATTGAGTTAATATAGCATTTGATCACCAAGATCTGTGCAGGGAATGCTGGGAGATTTCAGCACTGAATTGTGAATGCTTAAAAGAAACAAAATATATGATTTTTCCTGATGATTATTCCCATTGGAATAAATGGAAAGAGGGGAAGATATGATTGGGATGGGATAAAGCCTAAGCCTGTGAATACCCCTCTGCTATTATTGTATCATTATGTTGTTAAATATTCCGTGGCTGCTCTTTACAACTAATATGGAATTTTTTTTGTTTTATTTCTAAAGGGCCTTATCAGGAAGACATGGTGAGTGTAATGGGTGTTAAAGGTTCACAACATTCCCCCTTTTTTAGGTATTTAAAAATTAGAAAATCCACTTACAAATACATAAAAATTCCAATAATCCGGGATGGTGAAATGACAGCTCTACTGTAGGACTAGGTTTCTTTATCCAGATTTCCAAACCATAAGGGGTTTTGGTGAGAAGCATTTATCCACTAGACAGATGGTCCATTCTAGAATGGTGGGGTCCGACTACTGGTCCAGCTCGATTCTCCATTTCCCCAACTTAAAGACCGCAGCTAGGAAAAGCTTACATGCTCCCTGCTACTCCACTGACAGGGAGTCAGAAACTACGACTCCCAGCATGCTGCATGTACATCTTGGGAGTTGTGGTTTCACAACTGCAGTGCCGGAGGTCTAGGGAGAGAGCTGAGCGCAACGCTTTGGGGTTGCCTTGGAAGCCCCAATAGACTTACTCTTCCATAAGTGCCATAGACTCTGAATGGAGGAGCAAGAACCAGCAGTCTTGTGGACAGGAGGAAATGGGAATCTGCGGTTCCCCATTCGGAGTTCCCATCTATCAGAGCCCCTTCGATGCAACATTTATCACCACCAATGCAGTGTATAAATGCTTCAGATTGGAATACCCCTTTAAATAATGTTTCTTGTAGGCAACTTTTACTTGTGTTCTTTTTATATCTATTATGCTTCAGCTTCTCACCATTTTCAAGAGTTCTGCTTGCTGTCAGTGAATGGGAACAGTACTAATAATCCTATGTGATATCGGATGATACACTTTAATTTCACTGATACATTGTAGCCAAATATCAGGAGGGGGGAAGGGGAATTTGTGACTCACAAAGGATTGTCTAGAATGATACACTGTAACACACCGTCAGCCTGTGGATGTAGCAGCAAAAAAATGGTTTCCTCTGCAGTGAAATGATGAGGCCATGAGCGGCTATGGGGTCCCGCGGCTGAAATCCCTGCATAACTATTTTGTGAGACGTAAATCTGCGCTTTCCTTTCTGACATCTGTGTTATTTCTGTCTTACTGATTTTTCTATTTTAGAGAGAGATGCTTTTGATACGCTCTTTGACCACGCGCCAGATAAACTTAATGTTGTAAAAAAGGTTAGTGATTGGATTATGAACGCTCTTCACTACTGGGGGGCAGTGTTCTTTTAAAAATGCAGCTCAAATTATTTCACATGGACATTAATGGTTTTTTATGATATATTCAGGATTATTTTGGTTTTGTCACCTTCTGATCTACTATCCATGGTGGTGATGTAACCATCCCGCTTGCTCTGGGGTTGCCTTGGAAGCAGCAGCTTCTTCTTCTCTGCATGGGCTTCCTGTGTTTGTGCCTGTCATCTTATGAATGTAAGCCACATAACAGGAGGCCCATGTAGAGTAAGGGGAGGTTCACATCTGCAGGAACCTATTCCAGTAGACTGTTCCTCTGCCAGGGTAACAGACTACCGGAATTACCGTATCCGCCATAGCCGCCTCTTCCCCATTGACTACAATGGGATTCAACAAGGATCCGTCAGCTTTCCGGCATAAATTGTGGCTTTCGGACACACAAATAAGGTCCAGGCAAAAGCCGTAAGATCCCATTATAGTCAAAGGCATATGCGGTGGTGCCCGGCTTTATCTGGCTATGCCGAATACAGGAAACTCTAGTAGTTTACTTCTCTGCCAGAGTTTAATCCGAAGATGTGAACGTAGCCTGAAGGTGAATAGCCGGCTGAGCGGCTGATTGTCGGGAAGGAAGCGTTCAGCCGACCCGTCACAGTATGAGGACGACGGCTTGCTATAGCGATCCCTCGTAGAGAATCATGGCTTCTGAGCAGCAAATCGCTGATTACACCACACAAACTGCTGCCCAGAAACTATGATCAGCGGCGCCTGCATGAATGACGGGATCACCTGATCAACAAGCGTTTCACTCGTGTATCGGGTGATCAGCGGCACATTTAGACGGCCATATGATCGGGAACGACGGTTCTCGATAATCTGGACGATTATTAGTGCATCTAAATCCACCGTCAGGGCTCGTTCACAAGACCGTATGTCTTTTTCAGTGTTTTGCGGGCCGTTTTTCCCAGATCCGTTTTTTTTACAGTAGTGTTTACGGTTCCGTATGGCATATACAATAGACAGTAATTACATAGAAAAAATTGGGCTGGGCATAACATTTTCAATAGATGGTTCTGCAAAATTGGAATGGATGACATAGGGAGTACATTCCATATGTGTTCCTTTTTTTTGGGCAGAAATATTGCCTTGAACGGAGCCACGGAACGCGATTTGTGGGCAATAATAGGACATGTTCTATCTTTGAACAGAAAAATGGAAACAGAATGCATACGGAGTACATTCCGTTTTTTTGGCGGAACTATTGAAATGAATGGTTCCATATACGGAATGCAAAAATAATTCATGTGAACGAGCCCTTAAGGCTGCCCGTTGCCGTATTGCAGACTGCATTTGCGGATCCGCATTACACGGGCACCGTTTTGTGTGCATTCCGCATCGTGGATGCGGACCCATTCACTTCAATGGGTCCGCAAATCTGGAGATGTGGAACGGAAGAACTGAGTGCTTCCTGGGGTTCCGTGCCTCCGCACCACAAAAAGATAGAACATGCTCTATCTTTTTGCGGAACAGAGGAATCGCGGACCCATTCAAGTGAATGGGTCCACGATCCCCATGCGGCTGGGCTACGGTCGGTGCCTGTGCATTGCGGTCCACAGCACGGGAACGGGCTTCACACGGTCGTGTGAACAAGCCCTTAGTCTGGAGATGCTGAGGACAGAGCAAGCAGTAATGTCCACAGTATCAAAAGCGAGAGAAACAAAACATCCCCGCAATTGTCGAGGTAATGCTGGGAGTTGTGATTCGCTACAGCAGGAGAGCGCCGTGACTGAGATATCATTACGGATTTTCTTTTTTAGACTTTGATAACTTTTGTGAATAAACACCTCAATAAACTAAACCTGGAAGTGACGGAGCTGGAGACACAGGTAGGACATCCTTTTATGTCACAGTCCTACTACTATTTGTCATTATAACGGAATTTATTTCTGAGTTTATAAAGAAAGAATCTTAAATGTTTTTATTACTTAAAGGGACACTGACAGGCCGTTAGAGCATATAAAGTGACATATTCTTCTATTGGTCTTAATATGCTTAGTTAAACTCTACCATTATCCCCCTCGCTGCTTTTCCTTTACTTATAAAAAATGTTTTGATCAATATGCAAATTACCTTCATTTGTGCCCAAGGGGCTGTCCCTCATTCAGTTCTGTGCCCAGCCGCGCCCCAACTGCCGGCTCCTAGTGCCGCCCAGCTCATTAGTATTCACTGCACTGGGTGGCTTTTTTTTCCTCCCGACGCGGTGAAATCCCGCGCATGCCCAGTGCTATTCTTCCTGGCATCAGCCTCATCTTGTCGCTCCGTGCCTGCGCCGGATGAGGTCCCTGGCACCCTCCAGCTCCAGTAGAAGATAGTACTGGGCATGCGCGGGATTTTACTGCGTCAGTGAATACTAATGAGCTGGGCGGCACTAGGAGACGGCAGTTGGGGCGCGGCTGGGCACACAACTGAATGAGGGACAGCCCCTTGGGCACAAAGTAAGGTAATTTGCATATTGATAAAAACACTTTTTATAAATACAGGAAAGGCAGCGAGGGGGGATAATAGTATAGTTTAACTAAGGATATAACACCAATAGAAGAATATATGTCACTTTATATGCTCCAACGGCCTGTCAGTGTCCCTTTAAACAGTTTCTCTTTAGCACCAACGTTTAGCCCTCTGGATACAGACAGCAGTATAAAGTATGGAGGTTTTCCTTCTGGTTAGCATGGATACATGTAAATGTCCATTCTCCTCTAGTCTATAGTAGACATATTCACATACACTGTAATAAAGTGGTGAAGTGTAGAAACCAGCAGATTAAGTTCAATGCCTGACCATGGAAGTTGTCATGACACCCAGAATGGAAACCTCCATTCTTTATACTGCAGGCTGCAGCCGGAAACTCTGCAACATAAAAGCACAGATTCTATTAGAAAGTGACTTCTATTTTTGTGTTTTTGTAGTTTGCAGATGGCGTCTATCTCGTACTCCTGATGGGCCTTTTGGAAGGATATTTTGTGCCCCTCTACAACTTCTTCCTCACTCCAGACTGCTTTGACCAAAAGGTAATCTCACAAAGGTTTATCCAGACGCCTCTTCTGTGCGCGTTGCGAGGGCTACCATCGTGGTGAGCTCATAAAAACTAGTCACATCAGCACCTCCAAAATAATGTTTCCTGTCTTCAGGAGTCCAGGCGTATAAGCCGAGATGACAGATCCATTATATTTAATGATCGGAGCATGTTATGGTTTGAAATATCCGATATTCTGGCAATAGGCAGATTAGGAGAACTCTTGTGCACGGGGTCCGCTCATCTGAAGTCTGTGTCAGGCTTTCAATAGGTCTAATGATGTGGTTGGCGGCGCCATCTGTATGTCCTCCATGTCATCACGGTGGTCATGGGTTCTTTCTCCTCTGCACGGCTTCTACAGAAGGCAACAGGTTAATAGAATCCATTTTCACAGACATTTCTCTTGCCATGATTTCACTTGTAGCAAACATGTCGAGTGTGACATCTGCTGCCGGGGTTTCTGAGGGGTTTGTCTTGGCAGAAAGGAGCTGGAGAGGATCTACAGCAGCAGTGATACAGGCTGAAATCTGACACATTGCATCATGGGAAGGGGGGTGAACTGGGCAGTGAAGAGTTAAGTGAGGCAGGTAAGCAGAGTTAATAGTGCTGTCCACGGGCTTCCCCCATCAGTGATATTACGGCCCCGGTATTATACAGTTAACACAAGGACTTCTGGGTCATTTCTGGTGATTTTGGCTCTTTAGTCTTGATATCCTTTGCTTTCCCTCCAGGTCCTAAATGTGTCTTTTTCCTTTGAGCTCATGCAAGATGGCGGCCTAGAGAAGCCAAAGCCAAGGCCAGAAGGTCAGTCCCGTCTTTTTTGTACGATGCATTGTATCTCCTGCAGTGATGGTTTCTGAGCGCGTCATCTTCTGTTTTACCCTCAGACATAGTGAACTGCGACCTGAAGTCCACCCTCAGAGTCCTCTACAACCTGTTCACCAAATATCGTAGTGTGGAATAAGCTCCGCAATGAGGAGGAAAATCCGGAAATAAGCCCAAAAAGCTTCACTAACATTCACTAGCTCAATTTCATGCTGAGAAAAAGGGAACCTTTTATATATTTTTATTATATTTGGGACTGTCTAGTACTGGGTTTATCTAAAATCCCAGCTGGGACCACAGTCCTGGTAATGGGGGAGTGATAATAACCCCCTTTATAGTCATTAGCCCTCATGGACAGGACAGGTACATTAACCACGGAGTGACCTTCCACGTGTATTAAGTAGATGGCGCTTTCCACCTCTGTTTTTATACTGCCACTTTGTTTCTGGACTCCGCCCACCATTTAAAGGGCAGTTCCATCCTAATTCCTTTTTCTCTCCAATGTCTTAAAAATTCTGCTCAGCTGTTTCCTAGTTTTACTTGTGCCTAGGAAAATTGGCTGACAACCAATATATATGCTAGTATGGGAGTTGTCAGTCAGCCTTTCCAGGCACCTGGTAAATATTTGCCTAGTCGCTCTTATGGCTTCATAACTAATCAGTTTAGGAGTCTTAGCCATGTGGGTGACAACCCTTGTGAGAGCAGTTTCTGTACCCATACGGGATGTCAGACAGTTTTCCTAGGCACATATGTAACTGATAGGACAAATCACATTTTTAACTGGGGAATTTTCTTTCATGCCTTTTATTGCTACGCGTTTTGGTGCTAGACACGTCTCTCTTGTATAGTGATAAAGAGTATAATGAACCAGAAGCAGCAAAGAAGGTTCCTTGTGTTTTATATTCTGTATCTACACCCCCCTCTAAGATGCACAGCGCCATAGGTTTAACAGTGCTGTCAAATAAATGATTACTACGCATTTTGGGGCTTAACCAAGAATAAGAAAGGCAACCTGCAATATGACGCCCTAGGAATAGTAGCGAAGATCTCGATATTCCTATGACTTTTCAGGTAGACTTGCAGTTTTATCAGTCAAGAGTATAAACTTAGATGCTATGATAAGAACCTAGAAGAAGGAGTGGAGGTTAGTTCAATGCAACGCATTTTGAGGCTGAACCAGTATAAATTTAGATGCTGCAAAGAGTATGTGACCCAGGTGTAGCAGCAAAGGTTCCTAAGGGTGGGTTCACCCGGCGCCGCAGCCTTATCTCAGCTTCTCCTAATCCAGTGACGTCACATTCATCAGTCATGTGGCCTAGATGCGGCTCAGCCCTATAGAAGTGAATGAGGCTGAACGCAATACCAAGCACAGCCACTATACAATGTACGGCGCTGTGCTCGGTGAGCTGTGAGAACCGGTGCCTTCTGAAACTGCTGGTCAGCGGAGGTCCTGAGTGTTGGACCCCACTGCTCACATACTGATGACCTATCCTGAGGACAGGTCATCAGTATTAAAATCTCTGAAAACTCTTTTAATCTATAGTATAATCTACATTTGTGTCTGAAGAGCTTTGCCCAGCCCTGAAACGCGTAGTAACTTCTTCTTGTAAGATCTAAATTTATACTCTTGTCTAATAAAGAAGCAAGTCTGGCTCCAAAACGCGTGGCAGTAAAAAGGTTCATTACATTGGGGTCTTCGTACTTATATTATATGATGGGTGCCAAACTATTTCTGAGGCTCCTTGTCCTCTGTTCCTCAGGTGCACATTCGTCCAGGTCAGGCATGCTCAAACTGCGGCTTTCCAGCTGTTGTAAAACTACAACTCCCACAATGCCCTGCTGTAGGCTGTTCGGGCATGCTGGGAGTTGTAGTTTTGCAACAGCTGGATGGCCGCAGGTTGAGCATGCCTGGTCTAGGTTCCATAATAATCTGGTCAACCACCGTTGAACCCTTCGAGGCTCTTCGGCATTTTCTTTAGGATGTAAAGCCCAACACCAAATCCCATATTCAAGAAGGATTTCTAGAGGGGTAAGGCTGGGGCGACACTGGTCGCGGCCAGGATCACTGGAATCCCAACTAATGGGATCCTAGCGGTAGTTGCAAAAAAAATCCAACACGGCTTGAGTTCTTGCGACTGCCATGGCCATCTCATTAATTTCTATGGGATCGCCTTTGCTCAGCGATCCTGGCGGCGACCAGTGTCGTCGTGTAGCCCCAGCCTAGTACTACATTGGGATCATAGTAGTAACTTCATGTTATTTTCGGGTTCAGCTACCTGTAAATTATTAACAAATTTTGGCACTGCTCATAATGACATCCCCTTCCCCCCAAATAAAACCACTCCGTATTCAAACCGTGCAGTATACTACGGCATGTAACACGTGAGTACAAGGAGGAAGATGACCGCAAAGCGAGACCAATAAACTAAATGGATGCATTAATGGACCGCTTATAAAAAAAAAAAAATTAACGATTGTATTAAATATATTATGTCGCTCACGCGGCGTCTGACTGCGTTAATTTACATGATCCTGGTCTTGACTCATTTAATGCATAATTTATGGTTTTTGCAAAATCCTGCTAATGAATAACTGCTGCAGGTCTGTAATTTACCTGCTGTGAAAATGAAGAGGTTGAAATATATATACGAGGAGTGCTCGGTGTGCCGCTAATCTGCCGCCGATCCTCAACACTCGGGCCATTGTGCCAGGTGTTTCCTTCTTAAATCAAGGCAGTATAATATCATGGCGGTCCCCCGCAGCATCTACAACTGGATTAATTGTAAGTCATAGTCCCACACGAAGCGGCGCTATATTTACACTGTGTGCGGGGAATGTCGGTCACATACCATTTCAATAATAACATATCACCTATTGTGATAATTGGACGTCGCCTGGCTGGCCGCTATCCGTTTGCCAACTGACGTTAATAGATTTTCCAGGTTTTCTTTCATAAAAATTGTCTTAATTTCAAGGCTCAGTGGTAAAATAATTTTTATAAGCTATAGTGCACAATATTTATTTCTTTTTTTTATACAAAGTCTTAATGTAGGATGTAAAACACTAAGGCTACTTTCACACTTGCGTTCAGAGCGGATCCGTCTGAGACGGATCCGCTCATATAATGCAGACGGTGGATCCGTTCAGAACGGATCCGTCTGCATTATATTGTAAAAAAAATTCTAAGTGTCAAAGTAGCCTCAGACGGATCCGTCCAGACTTTACATTGAAAGTCAATGGGGGACGGATCCGTTTGAAAATTGAGCCATAGTGTGTCATATTCAAACGGATCCGTCCCCATTGACTTACATTGTAAGTCTGGACGGATCCGTTTGCCTCCGCACGGCCAGGCGGACACCCGAACGCTGCAAGCAGCGTTCAGGTGTCCGCCTACTGAGCGGAGCGGAGGCTGAACGCTGCCAGACTGATGCATTCTGAGCGGATCCGCGTCCACTCAGAATGCATTAGGGCTGGACGGAAGCGTTCGGGGCCGCTTGTGAGAGCCTTTGAACGGAACTCACAAGCGGAGCCCCGAACGCTAGTGTGAAAGTAGCCTAAGAGGGTTTGGAAAGAAAAATGGCGCGAGTGAACCCATAAACAGTTTCTTTTCCGCTACATACTGACAAGTGGTTGGTTGGCGAGTGGCAAGACTGCAACATATGTATCATTTCATTCTGACAATTAAAGGAAGGCAAACTGATACATTTTTTGTTATGCTTGGTGTAGGGCTTGAATCAAGGTGTCCTATACCCTGCCTCCATACAGTGGATATAATACAGCGTCCGTTATATCTGGATGGCCCCTTTACAGTATAAAAGGGTTGCTAGGTCCTTTAAATTAAGGATTAGATGGCACCCATTGAAATCAATGGGATAGCGTTGTAATTCATTGATTGGCTGGATGAACCAGATGTATTCTTTGCTGCAAATTTCCACACCAATAAGAGGGAGAGTCTCAGAAAGGGGGTCGATCCTACTGCATAGGGGGGAGACGGGTGGGGTTTGTGAAAATTTTCAGGGGCATTCCTGCACCAGGGCTTAAAGGGGTTGTCCAGGTTCAGCACTGCCTGCAGAAATGACTGCTTTCTTCCCAAAAAACAGTGCCACACCTGTCTACAGGTTGTGTGTGGTATTGCAGCTCTGCCTCATTTAATTCAACGTAGCTGAGCAGTAATACACAACCCATGGACAGTTGGTGTGCTGTGTCTGAAAGAAAGCAGCCATGTTTTTCTAATTCTGGACAACCCCATTTAATTATGCAATGAGGCTATCAATGTTTAAGGCTGGGTTCACACCTGAGCGTTTTACAGCGCGTTCCTACGCGCTGTAAAACGCCCGACGCTCAAACAAGTGCTTGAGCTTTTTTTTGGGCGTTTGTCGCGCGTTCCCGCACATAGAAATTCGGGAACGCGCGACAATGTGTGAACGCCAGTCTCTGTATGCGCGATTGTAAACGCCCGTACAATCGCGCATACAGAGCGCTCGTTTCTGAACCCAGCGTAAAGCATAGGTGGTTTAAAGGGGCACTCCAGGAGTTGAAAAATATGTCTGCTCTCCTCCAAAAACAGCTCCACCTGGTGTCCACAGGTTGTTGTTGGTATTGCAGCTCAGCCACTTTCACATCAGTAGGGCCGGGATGCGATACCAGACTCCACTCCTGAAAAAAAGCAGCCATGCATTTCTAATCCTGGACACCACCTTTAGGCCTTGTTCACATTTCGATTTTTCACACGTACCCATTGATTTGAATGTTTCTGTTCACTATCCCTGGGTCAGTGAAAAAAATCACGGAGACATGCATTACTTTGCATTACACTTGCCCACTATAATCTATGGGTCCGTGAAAAAAACAAACAAACACAACATGGATGCCATCTGTGTTGCATCCACGTTACATCCGTTTTTCAGTGACTGGTAGGAAATGCTTTGGACATGTTCAAGGACAATTGACATGACAATCAGTGTAATAGATACAATAGCTTCTTTTGTTTTTAGGGTATTTTGTCATAATTCCTGTGCAAAATTTGCATGGGATCCGCAGCTAGCTACACATAAGTTACAGTTGGATTTTACCTTATGCACTGCTAAGGGCGTGACACGCTGAATTATTTTGCACAGGTTTTCCCGGTGTTGTAATGTGTGAACATACTGTAATCAGCTGGAATGTGTGTGATTTGCTGCATTATTGCCATGGACCAAGAATTTACCATCTCGAGCAGCGCAGAAAGTCTGACTGTGGGAAATCTCATTCCTTGCCTGCATGGCTCCCTATGACATCGTATTACAGAATTGCATGGCCACGCAGTAACAATAGTTATGCTAAAAAACAGTAATCATTTTACTAAACACTACATTTGTACTTATATTATTGATGTATTCCAAATAGTATTTCTGGGGCTTTTTTACGTTTATGTAGAATCACCGGATTTTTTTGTGCTCACTATGCACCATGTGGAAGGATACATTACTAAACCCAGTGATAACAGTGCACTCATCGCCCATAGTCCTGATGGAGCCGTCCTACGGCATGGCAGGTTGTATCCTTAAAGGTGGAGTCGCACCTGCTTTCTCACATGTTGCCATCTATTCTCTGTTGGGCATCTCTCGTTTGTGTAGGATGATTCTTTACAAAGTTATTCTGCTTCAAAAGTTTCATCTGCATTTAGATCTCCTAATTGGGGCGCTATTGAATGGTGCCTATAGAAAACGGACATCCTGCAAAGTGGTGAAAGATGGTGTCGCAGCTGAGGAACGTAATGGGACATGCTGTAGCTTTGGATCCCCTATGTTATCAAGCAGAACAGATGCTAATATTTATTACATTATAGAAACGGATTAAAAGAAATGCAGTGTTGTAAAATGGTTGACGTCACCTGCCACATGTACGTGTCATTCCTTTGTGTTCTGCTGCGCAATTTATATTTTTATGTTGCTGTTTGTAAAATGAAGAAAATTATATTTGTACCTGGATCTATCACATAATATGCTTTTTCACTTAAAATAAAGAGATCTATTCATGATGTGTGTAGTGTCTGGTCTCCGTCTGTATGAACTCCTGCCGCCCTTGTATTACAGCTGAACGGCTGCCATGGAATAACTACATTTCCCCAGCAGCGGCCAGTGTGGGGAAACGGCAGAATCAGCTGTGGGCAATCAGTCATCCCCCTGAGGGAACTAATCTAAAAGGGGCTGTCCTTGATTAGACATCAATTTAAAGGGGTTTTACAAATGTTTTATTTTTTACTGATGACCTATCCTCAGTTTTGAGAAGGCCATGGCCTTCTCCCTGCTCACCGAGCACAGCGCCGTACATTGTATAGTGGCCGTGCTTGGTATCACGCTCAGCCCCATTCACTTCTATGGGGCTGAGCGGTGTCTAGACCCTGTGAACGATGAACGTGACTCCAATGGCCTAGGAAAAGCAAAGAGAAGACCACAGCACTACTGCGAGCACCGGTGCCTTCTCAAATAGCTGACCCCCACCAATCATATACTGGTGACCTATCCAAAAGGAAAGGTAATCAGTAAAAAAAACACACCTGGAAAACCCCTTTAAAGAAAGTTTTAAATTTGCATACTGTTTTTCTCATCTTTTTATTTGTATTTATGGTGTTTTACATTACATTATATGTTGTTACATTGCATTTGATACTCTAGTCACTTGCAAAGCTGCAATCACAATTCTGCTGCCTGTCATGGGTTGATATTCACACCCTTTACAGCTCATCTAATATCCTATAATACATTACACTGCGCTCCATTGCATTGTGCGAGGTGTATTCATTACGTCATGATAATACAACCATCTACATCAGTTATGAATGGATCCGGTTGTATTATCTTTAAAGGGAACCTGTCATCAACCTTATGTTGACCTCACTGAGGGCAGTATAAAGTAGTGACAGAAATGCTGATGTCAGCGCTGTGTCACTCATCAGCTATAAGTCAGTGGTTGCCGATAACCAGCATCATAACCATTGCAGCCCAGTCCTTGTAAAGAGTCCTGTCCACCTGAGAAGAGTCCTGGTTATTATAATCTCCTGCTCTCCGACCATCTGCTGATGATTGGCAGATCTCTCCTAGAGAGAGGGAGAAAACTAGGCAGAAGCCGCTCAGTCATCTAAAACCAATGTCAATGGGGCACGGATCTGATTTCTTTTGTGTTAGAGAAAACTGATCCGTCTCCATTGACTTACATTGTGAGTCATGACGGATCCGTCTCGCTGCTTGCTGTGCTTTTGTGTGCGTCATGGGAACGCAATGAAATGCATTCCATTCCCTTCAGTTCAGTTTTGTCCCCATTGACAATGAATGGGGACAAAACGGAAGCGTTTTCCTCCACTATTGAGACCCTATGACGGATCTTAATAGGTGAAAGGGAAAACACTGGTGTGAATGTGGTCCAACTGGACCATATTGCTGTACAGTGCTGGGTGCAAATGGTAAATTCCCCATAATGCACCTCTGTAGAGACACTGAACCAGCAGGTGGTAGTGTGAAGAGCCATCTCTGCCTCTCATCTTAAAGAGACAGGCCTTTTTTTTTTTTTAACCAAAAGCATGTCAATGTAAACTACATGAGTTTATCTCACTATTAAAATTGCTCCCTGCTGTCAGTGAATGAAAACTTTGCTGTATATATTCAGAAGCTAAAAGCCCATCCGGGCCTCGTTCTTCTCACACAGGTTTGTTAGAACGTATCAATCTAAACAATCCTCTGTGAGCTCAACACTGATCTGTCCTGGCCAGACCTACACTGATACAGTGTAACAACCTGCAAGTGTGTGATCAGGACGAGGTCAGGGCAGAATGGAATTGGATTTGTTTTATTACCGGCACATGTGTTAGTTTGTGGGGGGGGGGGGGGTATATTGGACACTTGGCATCGAGAGAAAAAATGTGCACAAATTCAGTTTCTTCATGTTGAGTTTATGAAATCTGATACAAGGCCAATTCCAGCGGAAGAATCCTGAAACTGCGCCAAAGTCCACAGCTTTAATTCCTTACTTGGTGACTGTGTGCAGGTTACTGCTGCAGGGGGACAGATTAGTGCTACATTGGGAAGGTGAGTGGCATAAATCCATGCTACCGCGTGTCAGAGCTGCCACAGGGCACAGAAGTCTGCTCGTGTGTCTGTGTCATTGGCATACAGCTACTATGGCAGGGGCCGCTGCGCTGCCCACCCTGGACAGACATCCCTATACTTCACGACTCTCTGGGGCCCCAGCTGACCTTTCTAATGAACCAAAACTCACCCCAAGGCTCCATCTCCTTCCCTGGTTCCACTCCCATCCGCATTAGCTGCATGACTCCTCAACACAGACTGAAGCAGACAGCCATTAAAGAGCTACAGCCCCATAGAATCCTACGCCTAGAACTACATCCTGGCCCTAAACACTGCTTGCTGTTATGAATGGAAATGTTGTTTGTATCTAAAAAGTGACCCGATCATCTCCAACTGATGACAGAACTGGCTCTTGTAATGAGCCATGCAAAAGTGTCAGCTGGACATGATCAGCACAGAATATGGATATAAACAAGAATGTTACCATTCACTGGCAGCAAACAGAGATTGTGAAAATTGTGAGGAAATGAAAAATAACGTATTGTAGTTCTCATTGTAGAATGAGGACCTTTTCTGCACACACTCAGCTCGACTAGCCCAGCGGGGAGAATCATACTTACCCGATCCCCGACGCTGGGTTCCGGCTCCATTTCTCCCAGTGTAGGTCTCAAGTCTCCCTCTGTTAGGGCTCATGCACACAACCGTTTTTGTGGTCCGCATCACTTCAATGGGGCCGCAAAAGAGGCGGACAGCACTCTGTGCGCTGTCCGCATCCGTTGCTCTGTTCAGTGGCCCCGCAAAAAAAATATAGCATGTCCTATTCTTGTCCGTTTTGCGGACAAGAATAGGCATTTCTACAATGGGCCGCACGTTACGCAAATTGCAGAAGGCACACAGGCAGCTTCCGGTTTTTGCGGATCCGCGGACCGCAAAAAAACAGCCCGGTCGTGTGCATGAGGCCTTAGAATCTGGTTTGACGCGGGTCACATGGCCACTGCATGAGTGTGACGTGTGTCACCTATAGGGCCAGCCATTGATGTTGACATGGGGAAACCCAAGACCTGCAGCGCCCAAAAGGGATCAATGGACCCTGCAGCAGGGATGAGGTAAATATGATTCCCACTGCGGGTCCGGCCACGCTGGCGGCTCTGCAGAAAAGGTCCCCAGGGACGGACAACCCTTTAAAGCTTTATCTTAGAAATGTGGCTGCAAAAGCCAATGGGTCCGCAAATCCGGGGATGCGGAATGGTGCGGAACAGAACCCTACAGAAGCACTATGGCGGATCCACCTCCAGCACGAGGAGGTCTAAAACACCGGTCTTAATAAATGACCCCCACAGTGCCTCTTTGTCAGTCTGTACTGTAGGTCTAGCATTCTGGTCATGAAAGAGGCTTGCAATTACTCCCCTAATTCTTTGAACTAATAAGTTTTCTCAGTTAAATGTATCCATCACCAATAAATCTAGACTTTCCCTACATCTATGGACCTTGCTGGATCCAGCGCAGGGGACTCTCATCCTGTTACTCTTCTGCGCTCGGATTGTTAAACAGACGGGGAGTCAGGGTGACACTTGGACGGCTTTCTTTGTTTGTACAGCTATTTTGCAGGCGAGCTGTTGGTCTGCGGATGCTTGTATCACTAACATCTGTAACAATAACAAGTATCAGCCTCACATAGAATTCTTATCCGATGTTATTTGGAGGAGTCAGGCCTCATGCACACAACCATTTTTTTTTTAAGGTCCGCAAAAACGGGGTCCGTAGGTCCGTGACCGTTTTTCCGTCCGTGGGTCTTCCTTGACTTTTGGAGGATTCACGGACATGGATTTGGTGTCCGCCTGGCCGTGCGGAGCCAAACGGATCCGTCCTGAATTACAATGCAAGTCAATGGGGACGGATCCGTTTGACGTTGACACAGTATGGTGCAATTGCAAACGGATCCGTCCCCATTGACTTTCAATGTAAAGTCAGGAGTCCCTTTTATACCATCGGATCGGAGTTTTCTCCAATCCGATGGTATAATTTAACTTGAAGCGTCCCCATCACCATGGGAACGCCTCTATGTTAGAATATACCATCGGATTTGAGTTCGATCGTGAAACTCAGATCCGACAGTATATTCTAACACAGAGGCGTTCCCATGGTGATGGGGACGCTTCAGGTTAGAATATACTCAAAGAACTGTGTACATGACTGCCACCCGCTGCCCCCGCACTAGCCACCAATGTGTTAACTACAGGGGAGGGAGGGGGGGCCGGCCGCACTGGCCACCAATGTGTTAACTACAGGGGAGGGAGGGAGGGCCGGCCGCACTGGCCACCAATGTGTTAACTACAGGGGAGGCAGGGGGGGCCGGCCGCACTGGCCACCAATGTGTTAACTACAGGGGAGGCAGGGGGGGCCGGCCGCACTGGCCACCAATGTGTTAACTACAGGGGAGGGAGGGGGGGCCGGCCGGACTGGCCACCAATGTGTTAACTACAGGGGAGGGAGGGGGGGCCGGCCGCACTGGCCACCAATGTGTTAAATACAGGGGGCAGTCATGTACACAGTTCTTTTACTATATTCTAACCTGAAGCGTCCCCATCACCATGGGAACGCCTCTGTGTTAGAATATACTGTCGGATCTGAGTTTTCACGAAGTGAAAACTCAGCTCTGAAAAAGCTTTTTATGCAGACGGATCTGCGGATCCGTCTGTGTAAAAGTAGCCTACGGCCACGGAGGCGGATGCCAATCTTGTGTGCATCTGTGTTTTTTCACGGACCCATTGACTTGAATGGGTCCGTGAACCGTTGTCCGTCAAAGAAATAGGACAGGTCTTATTTTTAGGACGGACAGGAAACACGGATCACGGATGCGGCTGCAAAACGGTGCATTTTCCGATTTTTCCAAGGACCCATTGAAAGTCAATGGGTCTGCGAAAAAAAAAAAAAGAAAACGGCACAACGGCCACGGATGCACACAACGGTTGTGTGCATGAGGCCTTATACTTATATTTTGGGATAACTGCTTAAATGGCAATAAAGAAAAAATTGCAGAAATCACTAGAGTTGTGCAATGCACAGCAGAGAAATGGAAATACAAAGTGACAACCCCTGTGTAGGCTGTCACAGCCACCATTAGGAGTTGCACCGAGCATCACTTTCCTTTCTAAATGATCACCTGAATGCAAAGGACAAATCTTTACTACAATGTGACAAAAACATCTCTACTTGCATCCAGCAGCGAGACAGAGGAGCAGCCCAAACCTCTCGCCCGTTCTGACAGTTTGTGACAATGTACCAGTGCAGGAATGTATCCATCTGGAGTCCAGGCTGTTTATCTCAAAGATGATTTTGTAAACTGGATACAATGGTAACAAACTATCTGACGCAAAAACTATGAGATTATGTATAGGTTTAAAGCCTCTGGATATAAAAAAGATATTTTTGTACCTTTGCCTATTTTTGAGGGGGCAGATTTACTAGTGCAGCAGCACCTAGAACGTGGCGCAAATGTGAGAAAACTAATTGCATCAAGTTTTAGACATATTTATGAAGCAAATGCAGCAAAAAGAATAATCCACTGTGCCTAGCTTGCCTGGTTAGTTTCTCCAGCTCAGTGGGGGAGTGGCTTAGTGGAAAGGGGAGTGGCTTCTGATATAACAATGTGCTTTGTGGGGTTAACAACAATGACAAGTTCCCTTTAAAGACTGAGTTCACATTTTGAAGAGTCAGCTGAGAGCATCAATTATTAATCCACTCTAGCAGCATCATAAGAGTGGCCCAGACAGGAACATCTGTGGAATTTCACAGGCCCTACATGTCCTCCATAATAACCTCCAGCCACGTCCAACACAAACAACAAGAGCAGATTCATTCTTCTCTGCCGATTGAGAAAGGTCCATGTGCAGTGCAAAGAATTAATATACGTCAGGGGTGGACAAACCAAGCAGTTGCACAGGGGCACTGTAAGTAAGGGGGCCCACCACTATCTTTAAAGGGGTTGGCCAAAGGGAGTCTAATTGGAGGGGTCCCGTGTCGCTCCTTGAATGGAGTGGTGGTCACACATTGCAATGTGTGATGAACATAGCCGAGCACTGTACTCAGCTATAGCTGTCCGTCCCATAGAATGTGCATGTGTGACCACTGCTCCATTCAAACCAGGGACCCCTGTTCTTGAGGTCAGCAGGAGTTTGAGTGGTTGGGCCCTCAGCCATCGTACATTAATCACCTGTTCTGTGGATAGTTGCTCTAACTACTATTATCTTTTCATTCTTTGAAATCAGATTGGTACAATCTGCACATACTAAAACCACAATAATATTACAGGTTATGGGCCCATTCACATGGCCGTATGAGCGGGTCTGCACCCTTTCCGCAATTTTGCAGAACAGGTGCGGACCAATTCATTTCAATGGAGACGCAAAAAAAAGATGTGCACAGCACACCGTGTGCTGTCCTCATCCGTAGTTCCGTTCCGCGGCCCCGCAAAAATGATAGAGCATGTCCCATTCTTGTCCGCAATCACGGAAAATAGGCATTTTCTATGAGAGCGGCGGCCATGTGCGGTCCGCAGATTTATATAGTTACATAAGGCCGAAAAAAAGACATCTGTCCATCCAGTTCGATCTGTTATCCTGCAAGTTGATCCAGAGGAAGGCAAAAAAATAAAAAAAACCTGTGAGGTAGAAGCCAATTTTCCCCACTTTAGGGGAATAAAAAATTCCTTCCCGACTCCAATCAGGCATCAGAATAACTCCCTGGATCAACGACCCCTCTCTAGTAGCTATAGCCTGTAATATTATTATGCTCCAGAAATACATCCAGGCCCCTCCTGAACTCCTTTATTGTACGGCCGGTATCCGTGTTGTGCGGACCTCGAAGCACATACGGCCGTGTGAATGGGTCCTTAAGGTACTAGATTTCTGGAGAAGGGTTGTTGATGCAGGGAGTTATTCCGATTTCCAGACTGGAGTTGGGAATGAATTTTCCCCCTAAAATGAGCAAAACTGACTTCAAACTTCCAGGGTTTTTTGCCTTTCACAGGATCAACTCTGCAGGATAACAGGCTGCCCTGGATGGACAGATGTCTTTTTCAACCTTACAAACTATGTTACTATGATCAAAACTTACATTTCCTCATCCAGACCTCAGAATCCTCTGCCTCTCTTCATACAACCATAGCGTTAAAGGGAATCTGTCACCATTGCTATGTTCACTAAAGTACCTTATTTCCAGCAGTCTTCTTTTTACTTTATTTCGTTTTGTCCTTTTGCTATAAAAGCGCTTTTCATGTTATGCTAATGAGGCTCCAAGGTGCCCAGTGACGCCCCCTGCAGTGCCCAAGAACGCCTCCTGATCATCAAATAACCTCCCACAGCCCCGGCAAACGGTTCCGCCCCCTACGTCATAGTCTACCTTGTAGAAATGCCCCATCTTTCTTCCTGTCGGCGGCCAGAAAACTTGTGCAGGCGCAGTACCGCCTGCGGCCTGTGCGATCATCAAGCTCCTGAGGGATGCGCTGAGCCCAGTGATGTAACCCGAGCGCTGTTGCCCTGAGTAGGTTGATGGTCGTGCAGGCCGCAGGGCGGTACTGCGCGAGTTTTCTGGCCGCCGGCAGGAAGAAGGACGGGGCATTTCTAGAAGGTAGACTATGACGTGGGGAGGGGGCGGAACCGTTTTCCGGGGCTGTGGGAGGTTATTTGAGGATCAGGAGGCGTTCTTGGGCACTGCAGGGGGCGTCACTGGGCACCAGAGAAGGAAAAAAACGCCCCTCTGGGGATGCTGGAAATAAGGTACTTTAGTGAAAATGGCGATGGTGACAGCCTAAAACGGTAAAAGCAGGTGACAGATTCCCTTTAAATGATATATTCTGTCTACTTAGAGCCACCACAAGGGGGAGCTCAATATATACAACTCAAAACAACTATTGAACTCAATATTCAATGTTTAGGCAAAGGGCACCCCCTACTGGCAGCTGTATCAGTCAGCGCCCTCTCTTCTCATTCACACGTGAACGTCATATTGCCTGTTTAAGGTTCTGTGCAGTTTAGGTATCTCAGTTTGCTACTATACGACAACCACTAATGTAAATTATTACAACCATACAAATGCTGAACATCCATCCTGACCTAATGCTTCTCACAGATGAGGGTTTGCTACAATTACATGAACTCGAAACAAGCCTTTGTGAGCTAAACAGTTCAGCAGCACATGCCCCCTGTCCTGATAATTTGTTACAATGTTTTAATGAAGGTAAAATGGTCCAGACTGGATATGATTGTAACAAACCATCAAGTTTCAGCCTCTGTATGTAAACAAGAATATTTTCTTTCACTGACAGCAAGCAGAGCATATAAAAATAAAAAGCAATAAGGAATGTGTAGAATGTTTTATTGTGCAGTGATTACGCGTCTTTCATTAGACGGGATGACCCCTGTAATATAGATATCGATGGTCTCCCATTTACGTCCACCTCCTCCCTTATACTCTCCATCTCCCTATATAAATTATGACAATCCATCAGGGATACAATGTTTCTTGGCTGCCGTCAAGCAGCATATTAAATGCCCCTCAGAATTGAGAAGGAAATCTATTTTGATGCTGCTATGTTTAAATCTATCTGTCTGTAATTGTTCTCTAGAGTAAAGGGGATTGGCGCGCCGCGTCTACGAAAACTTTACTCATTTGGAAAGTGATGTCCTAATTGCATGACTTGAAATGTGATATGTCCATTATAATAGATTCAAGATGTTTAGGCACAGGATATGAGTGCGCGCTACTTTCCACAAAGGGAGAATGTGTGCCTGTATTATTATTATGGCTTATTACCCTACAAAACCTTCTCATGTGAGGCTTAGGCCGGGTTCACACATAAGCGTACCCGATAAGCGCTGTTTACAAGCGTGCTTATCGGGCGTTTACATACGTGCGAAGAAACAAGCGAACGCCCCTTGTCGCGCGTTCCCGCTAGGAACGCGCTGTAAAACGCTCAGGTGTGAACCCAGCCTTACTAGGCAGACACAGGGCACTGTGCTATATGAAGGTCATACAGGTAAGGTACTGAATATAAACATGCAAAGGGAATATTCTTGGGTACCTCCAGAGGCTGACACTTGTCCTGACCTATTACATGTCAAAGCTGAGAGTTACATTCTACACAATCATCTGTTCCAAGCTACATGTTGATACATTTATTACCTGCATTAATACATGGTAGAAAAGGAGACAAGAGAAAGAGTTGTGCTTTTGATGCATTTAGCTCACAATGGATTTCTCAGACAGGATACAGTCATAGCAAACTCTCAGTTATGACAACTATAAAAGGGGTTTTCCGGGAGTTTTATACTGATGACCTATACTCTGGATAGGTCATCAGTATATGATCGGTGGCGGTCCGACACCAGGAACCCCCACCGATCAGCTGAGAAGGCAGCAGTGCTCGCACTAGTCTTTCCTAGCCCATGCAACGTCACCTTCATCGTTCACGGGGCATAGGAGCATCAGACATACTAGTCGCTCGAGGGCGGCTCAAAATGAACATGTTATATCGGACACATCTAATAAAAGAATAATACCACCCCACTTCTATCTGATACTGAAAGTCCTGTGGAGAGACACCTTGTCCTTTCTTCTTGCTGACAGTAGTGGAATGACAGGACTACCATCTTTCAGTTTAATTTTGATCTGGAAGATAGGGGTAGCGAGGAACAGTAATTCTGCTGGTGCACGTAAATGAACGAGTAGAATAACTTTCTCAAAAGAAGGGCTCTCCCAGGATGGTTCTGGTCTACCCTGTTCAACCAATCTTTCCGGGAGGGGGGCATGGGGCTCAACCAATGCGTTGGTATTCGCATTTTAGCAGCAAGAATAAGACATGTAACTAGCTTCTCTTTGCCAGGTCTGAAGGATGGAGATCAATAATACATTTTGCGTTCATTTCATGGGATCAGCGCAGATCGCACTAATAACCTCGTCCACTCCATCCCAGAAAGGTCTAATCCTCTCACACGACCACCATATGTGTGACATGGTACCTGTACCACTCCCCTCCTATACAAATATTCAGGAGATCTGTACCATCTGGACGTCTTTTTATATGAGGTCTCTAGTAAGCGGACACAACGAGAAAAAACATGTGACCTGCTGAGGATTCGCTGTACTTCTGTATCAGTCAAGGTGATGTGCAATTCTTCCTCCCATTGTGACATAAGGTTAGGGTGTCTCCGAGGCGTTTGGTATTATTATCTGTTTATATATCTTGGACATTGCTTTTGGGAGAGGCCTAGGAGAGAGCAGTGCTTTCTCAAAGTCCGTAGTTGGTCTATTGACTTGCCCTAGGGTAGGGGTGGCCACCCTACAGACACAAAGAGCCAGGAAAAAAAATAACTTATGACTGCCAGGAGCCACAAGCTATACATTTACACAAATATGCGTGCATGCGACAGTATTACTGCAATTGAGTTATCAAACATTTAAAAGTGTATTTAAACCACCTTTCCTACCTGTAACGTGGACAGCTTTAGTGAGACTTCTGGCAATCTTTGTTTTTCACAATGTGTTTCAAATCTGGCTTGTATTCAGTGCACCCCATTTACAGATGACCGCCCCGTGCACAGATGACCGCCCCGTGCACAGATGACCGCCCCGTGCACAGATGACCGCCCCGTGCACAGATGACCGCCCCGTGCACAGATGACCGCCCCGTGCACAGATGACCGCCCCGTGCACAGATGACCGCCCCGTGCACAGATGACCGCCCCGTGCACAGATGACCGCCCCGTGCACAGATGACCGCCCCGTGCACAGATGACCGCCCCGTGCACAGATGACCGCCCCGTGCACAGATGACCGCCCCGTGCACAGATGACCGCCCCGTGCACAGATGACCGCCCCGTGCACAGATGACCGCCCCGTGCACAGATGACCGCCCCGTGCACAGATGACCGCCCCGTGCACAGATGACCGCCCCGTGCACAGATGACCGCCCCGTGCACAGATGACCGCCCCGTGCACAGATGACCGCCCCGTGCACAGATGACCGCCCCGTGCACAGATGACCGCCCCGTGCACAGATGACCGCCCCGTGCACAGATGACCGCCCCGTGCACAGATGACCGCCCCGTGCACAGATGACCGCCTCATGCTCAGATGACCGCCCCGTGCACAGATGACCGCCCCGTGCACAGATGACCGCCCCGTGCTCAGATGACCGCCCCATGCTCAGATGACCGCCCCATGCTCAGATGACCGCCCCATGCTCAGATGACCGCCCCATGCTCAGATGACCGCCCCATGCTCAGATGACCGCCCCATGCTCAGATGACCGCCCCATGCTCAGATGACGCCCTCATGTTTGACTGACCCTCTCTTCCTCATTCTGAGATCACGTGTGTGGGGGTGATTTGACATAGCGGAGATGTGAGCATGGGTGTCTGATTTTAGGTGTCTTATGTGGGCATGGGGGGGGGGCTGATTTTGTGGGTCTGATGAGGATTGGGGGTATTAAAGCTGGCACCCCCCCCCCCCAATACTTTAAAAAGTATGGTACCCCCTCACAGTAGTATTGCCCTTATTGTACAACCAATGCCCACTGTGCTAGTAATGCCCTCTGTGCCCCCTCCATAGTAGAAATCCCCACTGTGCCCCCTTCACAGTAATAATGCCATCTGTGCCCCCTTCATTGTAGTAATGCCCTCTGGGCCCCCTCCATAGTAATAAAGACCTCTGTGCCCCCTCCATAGTAATAAAGACCTCTGTGCCCCCTCCAATTGTGCCCCTTTCACATTAGTAATGCCCTCTGTGCCCCCTCCATAATAGTAATAATGCCCTCTGTGCCCCCACTATAGTAATAAAGACCTCTGTGCCCCCTCCATAGTAATAAAGACCTCTGTGCCCCCTCCATAGTAATAAAGACCTCTGTGCCCCCTCCATAGTAATAAAGACCTCTGTGCCCCCTCCACAGTAATAAAGACCTCTGTGCCCCCTTCACATTAGTAATGCCCTCTGTGCCCCCTCCATAGGAATAAAGCCCTCAGTTCCCCCTCCATAGTAATAAAGTCCTCTGTGGCCCCTCCATAGTAATAAAGCCCTCTGTGCTCCCTCCACAGTAATAAAGTCCTCTGTGCCCCCTCCATAGTAATAAAGTCCTCTGTGCCCCCTCCATAGTAATAAAGTCCTCTGTGCCCCCTCCATAGTAATAAAGTCCTCTCTTCCCTGCAGGCACAGACCACGCTGCAGCAATGTGTGGGCGGAGTTTATGCAGATTACAGGGCTGCAGGCTCCGCCCACACATGCCAGCAGCACGATCCGTGCCTGCAGGCTGAATGGTGGAGCGGGGAGAAGTCTTCCTGCTCCACCATTCACAGCGCCGCCGGCCTGAAGGAGTGAGGAGCGCAAGGAGCTGAGCGGTGAGTGACAGGACCCAGATCCCTGCGCTCCAGCAATGAGCGCTTCTATCTGTATTGATGGAAGCGCTCATTGCTTCTGTCTTTGGGCACCTCCTGAGAGCGGCACCAAGTGTGGCCCGCCCCCCCAGCACGCCACTGGTAGAGGAATAGTTGGCCCGCTACGCTGCGAGCTGCATATGTAGACAGAGTAAGAGCTGGCCGGACCCCCCCCCCCCCGCTGTGAGACGCATATGTAGACAGAGTAAGAGCTGGCCGGACCTCCCCCCCGCTGTGAGCCGCATATGTAGACAGAGGAGCGTAAGAGCTGGCCAGACCGCTCCGCTGTGAGCCGCATATGCAGACAGAGTAAGAGCTGGCCGGACCTCCCCCCCGCTGTGAGCCACATATGTAGACAGAGGAGCGTAAGAGCTGGCCGGAACGCTCCCCTGTGAGCCGCATATGCAGACAGAGTAAGAGCTGGCCAGACCGCTCCCCTGCGAGCCGCATATGTAGACAGAGGAGCGTAAGAGCTGGCTAGACAGCTCCCCTGCGAGCCACATATGTAGACAGAGGAGAGTAAGAGCTGGCCGGACCGCTCCCCTGCGAGCCGCATATGTAGACAGAGGAGAGTAAGAGCTGGCCGGACCACTCCCCTGCGAGCCGTATATGTAGACAGAGGAGAGTAAGAGCTGGCCGGACGGCTCCCCTGCGAGCCGCATATGTAGACAGAGCAGAGTAAGAGCTGGCTGGACTGCTCCCCTGCGAGCCGCATATGTAGACAGAGCAGAGTAAGAGCTGGCCGGACCACTCCCCTGCGAGCCGTATATGTAGACAGAGGAGAGTAAGAGCTGGCCGGACGGCTCCCCTGCGAGCCGCATATGTAGACAGAGGAGAGTAAGAGCTGGCCGGACCGCTCCCCTGCGAGCCGCATATGTAGACAGAGCAGAGTAAGAGCTGGCCGGACCACTCCCCTGCGAGCCGTATATGTAGACAGAGGAGAGTAAGAGCTGGCCGGACGGCTCCCCTGCGAGCCGCATATGTAGACAGAGGAGAGTAAGAGCTGGCCGGACCGCTCCCCTGCGAGCCGCATATGTAGACAGAGGAGAGTAAGAGCTGGCCGGACCATTCCCCTGCGAGCCGTACATGTAGACAGAGGAGAGTAAGAGCTGGCTGGACCGCTCCCCTGCGAGCCACATATAAAGATGCAAGGAGCTGCATGCGGCTCGCGAGCTGGGGGTTGGCCACCCCTGCCCTAGGGCAAGAAAACTTTTACATGTTTTACTGAAATGGGAATAATGTAAAAAATGTAGGGGGTTCCCACAAATTTTTGTGAGTTAGGTAAACGAGGGAATCGTCCCTTCATGCAGTAGGACTGAGATTGGACATTGATGCAGTTGGTCCCACATGTCCCTGCTATGTGGTGGAGGTGATAATGTCCCTGACACAAAAGGAAGATAGCATGCTGGAGTTAGAGGAGAGGGAAATGGCGCTATTGTAGTATGGTTCCGTATCCCACGCCAGGCCAATATAAGGCCTTTGGTAAGAGTATTTGTGCTTATATGATTTATATGCTTTTGTGAGTCAGACCATAATAAGTGCAAAGAGGTTTCCGTTATTCCATCCCTCTCCAGCAAGGCAGATAGGGAGTTACCCGAATATTTGTTCATATTTAACCATCGTTGTAATTGAATAGCAGTATAATAAACCTTTAAGTCAGGGAGACCAATACCCCCCCTCTGCCTCGGAAGAGAAAGAAGCCTGTAACTTAGTCTAGGGTGGGCCCCCCTCCACAAAAACCTAGAGAACTATCTTCTGATTTTCTGAAAAAAGGAGGCTGGTAGGTATATTAGAGCTACTTGCATCAAATACAAGAATTTGGGGAGTATCTAAGTGGTAAGATAGTGTTTCCTCCCGATCCACGATAAGAAAGGGATTTTGTCTAAAGCCAGTTGAGATGATATCTTATTAAGTAAGGGACGGTAGTACAGGTCATATATCTTGGAAAGATAGTCAGGTACCTTCATGCCCAGGTGAGTTATGGAAGAGTTTTGCCATATAAAGGGGGTAGCAGCTGCCAGTTGCAAGGCCTCCTGCTTGTCTAATACATTGAGGACTTCAGATTTTCCAAGTTTTTTTTTTAAAGTTGGATAGCCGCCCAAATACCTGAAACAGTGACAATATATGCGGGAAAGCTTCAGTCGGATTCGTGATAAACATAAGTAAGTCATCCGCATATGCAGCTGCTGAGTGGACTCCGGAAGGAGAGTGCAATCCCCTGATGTGAAGGTGTTGCCATATTGCTTGTATCGGTGTCTCCATACACATTACAAAGAGGACACCCCTGTCGAGTGCCGTTATTTATGTTAAAAGCTGGGGGACAATATATTATTGACCTTGACTTTTGCTGAAGGGGCTTTATATAAAGAAAAAAATTGCTTGAAGAAAAGAAGGGGGAAGACCGAATCTAAGCCACGTATCTCTCATGAATGTCCAATCTATTCTGTCAAATGTCTTCTCAGAGTCTGTGCCGAGAAGGACCATTGAGGATTTAGACAGTTTAGCGTAATGTATAGAATTTAATACTCTATTAGCATTGTCTTTACCTTACCTTGCTGGGATGAAACCAGTTTGTTCCTTATGGATTAAAGAGGGGAGTAGGGTTTTTAATCGTCTAGCTAGTATTTTAGGCCATCATTTAATAGAACAATTGAGGGGTGAAATGGGAAGGGGGGGTAGCTACTACATAGGTCGAGATCTTTGCCTTCCTTGGGTATTACTGCTATATGAGCTTCTAAAGCTTGTCTGGGAAGTTCCCCACCCTTTAGTAGTGCTTGACAGAGGGACATAAAATGGGGTAATAAGATATGTTGAATGTTCCTATAATAAATCATGGGAAGACCATCAGGCCCTGGACTTTTACCCACTGGGGTTGATTTCATCGCTTGTTTAATTCCGGTCATAGTGATTGGTTCTTATAGTAGTGAAAAGTTTTCAGGGGATTGAGTGGGGAGATTCAGTTTCTCCAACAATGCTCTAATATCTTTTATACGTGTTTCTTTATCTCTCAGGGATTCCTCAACATTCAGATTGTATAATTGGAGGTAAAACTTAGCAAATTGAGTTGCAATCTCGTCAGTTTGGTGCGTCAAGATATTTGTATTGGATCGGATGGAGGATATGTGTGTACGAGCAAGTGGACCTCTAAGTAGTGCTGACATTATCCGCCCCTCTTTATTTCCATGAGTATATATCCTTTGTTAGAGTACATCAGACTTTTTGCAAATCTAGTTCCTAATAGGTCTTTAAGTTGTCCCCTTAAGTTGGTCAACTCCTCAAGTTGCGACACTGCTAAGGAACGCTTATGCGCTTTTTCTAATGTTGATATCCGTGATAGCACAGAGTCTACCTCCTGTGATCTCTTTTTCTTTACTGCTGCACCTAATGCAATTAGTTCCCCCTGATGTGGGCTTTATGAGCCTCTCATACCATGGGAATGGAAACATCTGGGGTGACATTTGTGACGAAATAACTGGATAATTTCTCACCCAATTTTTTAATCGTGGAATCATCCCTTAACGTTTCATTAAGTCTCCATGACCAGGCCTTTTTGCATAGGGCCGGTAGGTATAATGTCATGTAGATAGGGGCATGGTATGAGATAGAGATCGATCCTATGTCAGCAGAACACACCATAGATAGCGATGCCTGTGAAATAAATAAGTAGTCAATATGTTGATAAGAGTTATGGACATGCGAGAAGAAAGAATAATCCTTATCTTGAGGATGAAGCGTTCCCTATGCATCCACTATGTGGAGACTCTCCAAGGCCTCTTTCAGTTTACTTAGACCCACAAAGGAGATGGCAGAGCGCCCGGTGGACGAATCCAATAATGGATTTAATGTTATATTAAAATCCCACCAAGCACTGCCATGCCCTCTGTGAACATACACAGTTTTTGTATTGCATCAGCAAACCATTTCACTTGACCTTTGTTAGGGGCATATACATTTGCTAAGGTGATTTGGGTTTCGTCTAGTTTCCCCTTTACAAAGACGTATCTGCCATTGTGGTCTGCTCTGGATTGAAGGCAGTATTGAGGGAGAGCTAAACACAAATACCTGAGACCTTTTTTGTGGTACATCAAATCCTTTTACATTAAAGGAATAAATCACATGTTTTGTCATGTCATTGGGTAAGATAACAGAAAGTACACTAAAGTGGTGTGTTCTTTGACCATCCTGGTGGCCCTCCCCAAACATACAACATAAAAACTAACCTTACCAAGAAAGAAAAAGAATATAAAAATACAGTATACTGATAAGATGAGCTTAGGTTGAGCCAGCTCTAGCGTCCCAGAGTAGCTACCGACCTGATCGGATGGAGCTCGTCTACTACATTGTATCCTACGGGGGAAGTTGGAGCATGTGAGGGCACCAACACTAAGGCCTACTCCACATGGGCAGGGATACCCAGCTAGCCGATGTAAATGGCATAGGGGAGTACAGAGAAAAGGCATTAGGGACAGTTTGGGGGGGGGGGGGCTGGTGGGTGCGACGGTTTATAGGGATAAAGTGAGACGCTATAATGACAATTATAATAAAGTGAACTAAAAAAAAAAAAAGAAGACAACATGGCCTTGCACACACGAGTTCCAGTTCCTCTTCAAAGCCCATCCCCCTTCAAAAGAGATGGAAACCTGTTCAGAGGTAGAATACTTGCGAGAGTCCCGTACATTCAGGTGGCTGGGATCTTTGTCAGATTCCCCTTCGCCCTCTGTTGGTGCTTTGGTTCGCTGGCCGTGTACCATGGATGCGGCGGTGAGGGGAGAGTTGGCAAGTAGTCTTCCATTGGAACTTGCATGCAGGAGGGTATTTCCAATTTGTGCAATGCAGCTTTTCTGGTGTGTGTATCACAATTTGCCTATTATTTTTGAAAATTGCTATCCCAAAAGGATAAACCCATCGATACACCAGGTTGTGTGCTCTCCGGTGTTCCAGAAAAGGATTCATGATCCGTCTTTTGGCCAGGGTGGTTGGCGAGAGGTCCTGGTATATCTGCACCGGAGTTGACTCCAATAAGACCTCCTTTTTCTCTTGCTTGACGGAGAATGGCCGCGGTGTCTGCAAAATTCAGTCGTTTACAGATAACGTCCTTCGGGGGCTCAGTGGGGCAGAGTTAGGGATGAAGAGCCCTGTGAATACGTTCAATTGTTATGGAGGAGGCACTGGGCCCAGTATAGAGGAAAAAAATAGTTGTGACCACGTGTTCAAGAGATTCAGGCACGTGCCCCTCAGGGATATTCTTAATACGCAGGTTATGCCTGCGATTGCAATTTTCTAGATCCTCTATCTGGTTGAATGCTTTGAGCTGGCGTGGCTTTCAAGGAACTTGGATCTCACCGCGCTATCAAGGGTGCATATGGCTGTTTGTTGATCTTCTAGAGTGTCCACGAGGCCTCCAAGATGGCGGAGGTCCGCTCTTATATCTTTCATTATAGGTAGCATGGCTTGTGTAATTGTGTGCTTAAAAAAGGCACGAGTGATTAGTTCGGAGTCTTTCCTACCTCCGGTTGTGCTATCTGCATCAGAATCCTCTGCCGTTTCAGTGTCAAGCGGATCAGGCGCCGGTCCATCTGGGATGCCAGTTGTGCTCACAGCAGAGTCTTTCTTTTTCAGGTACTTCTCCATCTCCGATTGTTGTCTTGCGGCTATGGGAGTTCCAGGGGTTTCTCTGCAGATTTTCCACATGTCTGTGCGCTGTAAAGGTGATGAAAAGCTGTGTAAAGCACCAAGTGGGAGAGGAGCTCCGGATTATGTCTACTTCTCCATGTGCGTGCAGGCTCCGCCCCTGGCGTATTTCTTTTTGATAAATGACCCTCATTATGTTTACACTAGTAGTGTCAGGGGCACTATTTGCTGAGTGCAGTTTTTTTTTTTTAGGCACTGTGTGCCAATAATTATTGGAGGTGGCAGTATCTGCATGGTACTAGTATTTTCAGGGCACTGTTTCTGCAGTATAATATTGGGGGCACAGTATTGGGGTTGGCAGGATGGGGTGTTAAGAAGTTGGGTGGATGAAGGAAAAGTAGTAAACTAAGGTGTCAAACTCTGCAGAGACAAGAGATGGCTGAAATAAATCATTATGGCGGTCTGGTATGAAAGGAGAAGATGAGGAAAGAGAATGTCTACATCAGAGGAGAGATCACTGGATGGAAGAGGTATGTGCGCTGTATTACCCTGTATGTTTGTAGGTCTGTATGTAATGTTTTCCAAGTTTGTTTAGAACAGTAGGGGTGGAGGGAAGGGTTAAGTTGAGAATTTGGCATGAGGGGACGCGCCGTTTCAATTTTTGCCTCAGGCAGCAGAAAGGCTAGGTGCACCCCTGCCCCTGGCCACAAAGTACTGAGAGAAGGGGGGCCAAAGCCGAACTCTTGCACCAGGGCCAATGAGCCTTTAGCTACACCCCTGTCTAGCAGAGCTAACAATCACAGTCATAACATGCTAACTAGATGTGATAACTCACCAAGTGTGACTGTTAACTCTGTTACATCTGTATGCATATATGAGGCTGAAAATGGGTGTGGCTAGTTGTTACTAATATTCTAACATATGTATCAGTTCATTGTAATAATTAAAGGAACATTTCAGGTTACACTGTGTAATTTCTTGTGTAAGGCCTTAAGGGGTGGAAGCCCCTCGGGCCCTGCATAGGCCACTTTTGCTGGTTTGTGTTTCTTTATGTATTCACTTCAAGAAAAGTTCAACTTGACAACAGTGTGCAAAGTTAGTAAAACTTTCCACAGGGTCAATTTAAAGGGACACAAATAGTTAACGCTCTACACAAGCATATTTTGAGATTGTCTCCGAGCCAGGAAGATTAATGAAATGTTCATGAGAATATTTGGAAAAAAGCCACATTCCGATGGGAACATCAGTGCAGTGAAGTTTACCAGCGCAGAAGGACCATTTACAGAGTGGTCGTGTGGGAGACCCTGGCTGGGCTCACATGGATGGAACAACGTGTCAGAATTGTATAAACTGTATGTTTAGCACTGAGCAAAGTGATGAAACCAGAAGGATCTTAAACATATGTCTCATAACAGACATTCAGTGACTGATTTGGGATCCCCACAGACAGGGGTGGTTTTCCTTATCCAGTGAAATTGCTTTAATTCAGCATCTAGTAATTCAGAAATGTGAATAATCCGGCGCCTGTTCCCAGCACAAAACTGCCATGAAATGTACAATTTTACTAGACTATGAGAAGAGAGGACAAATCGGTAGATTCAGAATAAAATACAAAATGACATCAGCAGAAGATCTTATGTGGAAATGCTATTCTGGTCTTCATCGAGATTCTCTACCTTTACTGAAGAGTCAGGCCTCGTTCACATCAGCGTTCAGCCTTTCCGTTATAGGAGCAGGAGAACGGAAAGGACGGATTGGGCACATAACTAAGGCGAGCGGAGCCTACGGACCCCATAGACTATAATGGGGTCTGTTAGGTTTACGCTCAGAAAATGATTTTGGAGCGGAGACAAAAGTCCTGCATGCAGGACTTTTGTCTCCGCTCCAAAATCATTTTCTGAGCGTTTTTTTTCCTATCATTTGCAAGGCAAACTTGACTTTTTTTTCACTTTCCTTCATGTCTGGTGATCCTCCAAAAATCAAGGAAGACACACGGAAACAAAAACGGATCACTGAACAACGGAACCCCGTTTTGCGGACCGTGAAAAAATACTGTTGTGTGCATGAGGCCTTAAGTAAATGAAAAAGTATACATAATAGGTATTGCCACATTGCAATCAGCCAAAACACACAAAAAGAAACTATGGCTTTCATAATGAGGAGACACTAAAAAAAAATTATTTTCAAAAATGCTTTATTATGTAAAAGTTTAAAACTGAAACAAACCAAAGAAATAGTCATATTTGGTATTGTCGCGTCCGTAAAAACCTGCTCTATAAAAATAGCACATGATCTAACCTGTCAAATGTACATTGTAAATAACAAAAAATAAAAACATGCCAAAACAGCTATTTTTTGTTACCTTGCCTCACAAAACGTGTAATATAGAGCAACTAAAAATCATATGTACCCTAATATAGTACCAAAAAACTGCCACCTTATCCCGTAGTTTCCAAAATGAGGTCACTTTTTTGAAGTTTCTACTCTAGGGGGTGCAACGGAGGGTCTTCAAATGTGACATGGTGTCAAAAAAACAGTCCAGCAAAATCTACCTTCCAAAAACCACATGGTGCCGTGTGCCTGTACAGCAGTTTCTGACCACATATGTGTTACTGTAAATTACAGAATCAGGGCAATAAATATGGAGTTTTGTTTGGCTGTTAACCCTTGCTTTGTTACTAGAAAAAATGGATTAAAATTGAAAATTTGCCCAAAAATAGACATTCTGAAATTTTATCTACATATTCCGATAACTCTTCTGGAACACCTAAAGGGTTACCAAAGTTTGCAAAATCAGTTTTGAATACATTAAGGGGTGTAATGGGTCACTTTTTTGAGTTTATAGTCTAGGGGTGCATCAGGGGGGCTTCAAATGGGACATTGTGTCAAAAAAACAGTCCAGCAAAATCTGACATTTACAAAATGATCCAAACATGAAGTAGACATATGGAGACTGTAAAGTAATAACTATTTTTGGAGGTATTACTATCTATCATAAAAAGTACAGAAATTGAAATTTGGAAACTTGCTAATTTTTCCCAAATTCTGTTAAATTTAGTATTTTTTTATAAATAAAAATGAAAATTTTTGACTCATGTTACAACTGTCATGAAGTACAATATGTGACTAGTAAACAGTCTCAGAATGGCCTGGATAAGTAAAAGCGTTTTAAAGTTATTACCACATAAAGTGACACTGGTCAGGAAGGTGAAAATGGCCTGGGTGTGAAGTGGTTAAGGGGTCCATGCCTTTGATGCATCTCACTTCAATGGACTTTCACAAAGCCTGGAATATGAAACGCCAGTCTTGTGACTCTGCAGTGGTGCCCCAAGATCCAGAGTCAGGGGTTTCAGCAAAGCAATACCCTCACAATATGTTAAGGGGATGAACCAAGAGTTCTGCTGATTTCTGAGGTTTATTTTCTCTCTGGGAACCTCCAGACATGTCAGTATGAAAGAGGGAGATAAGAAGATGAAGGGTGAAAGACTAGAGCATTGAAAGCAAGCAGAGTGAGAGAGAGATGCTTCACAGGGCACGCCCACTGAGCTCTGATCCTGCAGCTCCACAAGCAGCATGTCAGAGCAATAGGTATGGGTAATAAAGCATTGAATGCAAAGCTCTACAGCTACACAGATACACGTTGCTTGGATATGGCTGCAAAAACCGGCATAAAAAAATAATCACACTGTGAACAAGGCCTAAAGCCTTCAATGAGTCTCCACCTGCACTGTGTAACAAGGCCTGATGACAGTCACACAGCCCCCTCAGCCTGTCATGGATCCCTCACCACGCAACAAAAAAAAAATATATATACTTTTCGTCTGCCACTGGGCAAAAACCATTTGTCCTATACTAAATCGAGTGTGTGGATTACAAATCCGAAGTCAGAATAGGTTTAAATGCCTAAATGAATGGAGCACTTGGAAAGCATTGAATAATTTTGAACAAAACGAGTTTTACGCCAATTCCCTGATCTACAAAGTTTGCGCAGTAAACAGTGTATGAAAATGTAATGGAATAACAACATTTCAAAAAGTTGTTTTTCAGTTTAAGCGTCTGACTTGAGCGAGGCCCAGTGCTGTTACAAGGGCTTCAGGCTTCTGCTTTGTGAACGGTCATATTTTCCCGTTGCAAAACCGAGCAGTAGTCGCCATCATGTTGGGATTCCTGCGGCCTTGAAACCTGTTCTCCATTGTAGAAATATCTTTATGGAACCGCTCTCCATGTTCGTCACTTACGTGTCCCAAATTGGGTGGGAAAAAGTCAAGATGGGAATGTAAGGGCTCTTTCACACCTGCGTTCTTGTCTTCCGGCATACAGTTCCGTCGTCGGGGCCCTATGCCGGAAGAATCCTGATCAGTTTTATCCTAATGCATTCTGAATGGAGAGAAATCGGTTCAGGATGCATCAGGATGTCTTCAGTTCCGGACCGGAACGTTTTTTGGCCGGAGAAAATACCGCAGCATGCTGCGCTTTTTGCTCCGGCCAAAAATCCTGAACACTTGCCGCAAGGCCGGATCCGGAATGAATGCCCATTGAAAGGCATTAATCCGGATCTGGCCTTAAGCTAAACGTCATTTCGGCGCATTGCCGGATCCGACGTTTAGCTTTTTCTGAATGGTTACCATGGCTGCCGGGACGCTAAAGTCCTGACAGCCATGGTAAAGTGTAGTGGGGAGCAGCATACTTACCGTCCGTGTGGCTCCCGGGGCGCTGCAGAGTGACGTCAGGGCGCCCCAGGCGCATGGATCACGTGATCGCATGGCACGTCCTCCATGCGCATGGGGCGCTCTGATGTCATTCTGGAGCGCCCCGGGAGCCGCACGGACTGTAAGTATACTGCTCCCCACTACTACTATGGCAACCAGGACTTTAATAGCGTCCTGGCTGCCATAGTAACACTGAACGCATTTTGAAGACGGATCCGTCTTCAAATGCTTTCAGTTCACTTGCGTTTTTCCGGATCCGGACAACGCAAGTGTGAAAGAGCCCTAAGAAATGCAATTTCAATGACATTCGGCAGCCAAGTTGTTCATGTGCTGTAAGCAGGTTGTCTACTTGTTCAGCAGAGTCTGCAGCTCGTCTGTTCCCAAGGAAGTTCTGCACTACGAGCACAAACGCATCCCGAGCTGCACTCGCTTTGTCAGATCAGAAGTAGTGCATTTGTGTAAGTGTATTTGCCACATATGTAACAGAAATTATCTGGACCGTTAACACATTTGTGTTAATCCATCTTAAGTTTCAAAACTGATAGCACTGTAACAGATCACTTTATCCAAATCTGTCCAGCCTGCCCTATATACTTACTGCTGACATCAGCCTGAGGGCGTCCGGACAGATCTGGACATGTCCACTGGAATATCTCCAATATAATGCATTAATATAACTGAATAGGCTTTGCATGTATAATTTAAAATCTAGACGTGTCAGGCAAATTCCGAGTTCATATTTGGAATCAGTGCGCTCATTTTAGTACGGTACATGCACACGAACGTATTTTGTTTCCGTGTCCATTCCATTTTTTTAAGGATAGGATGCGGACCCATTCATTTCAATAGGTCCGCAAAAAAAGCAGACAGCACACAGTGTGCTATCCGCATCCGTATGTCTGTTCCGTAGCCCCGCACAAAAATAGAACATGTTCTATTCTTGTCTGTTTTAGGCATTGTTACAATGGATCTGCAAAAAACAAAAACGGATGGCATATGGATGTCATCGTTTTTTTTTTTTTTTTTTTGTGGATCTGCAATTTGCAGACCGCAAAACACATACTGTCGTGTGCATGTAGCCTAAGGCCTCATGCACACGAATATTGTTTTGGTTCGCATCCGAGCCGCAGTTTTTGCAGCTTGGATGCGGACCCATTCACTTCAATGGGGCCGCAAAAGATGTGGACAGCACTCCGTGTGCTTTCCGCATTCGTTGCTCCATTCTGTGGTCCGCAAAAAAATAAATATCCTGTCCTATCTTGCGCAAATTGCAGAACGCACACGGACGCCATCCATGTTTTGTTGATCCGCAATTTGCGGACAGCAAAACACACAACAGTCGTGTGCATTAAGGCCTAAATCACATGTTTTTCTCTCAGTAGCAAAATCATTGTTGCGCAGTGATCAGTGGAGCAGCGGAGATCCCATCAGTGGGAATACTTGAGGCAATGACTTTTTAGACACACTGTCCATACTGTCTTAGGCCTCTTGCACACGACCGTATGGCTTTTTCAGTATTTTGCGGTCTGCAAAAGACGGATCCACAAAAAATATGGATGACGTCCGCGTGCATTCCATTTTTTGCGGAACAAAACAGCTGGCCCCTGATAGAACAGTACTATCCTTATCCGTTATGGGGACAATAAGGCCTCTTGCACACAAACTTTTTTTTTCTGTTTACGTTCCGTTTTCTGCTTTCTGTATACGGAACTATTCATTTCAATGGATCCGCAAAAAAAAAAAAAAAAAACGTAAGGACGTAAGGTACTCCGTATGCCTTCCGTTTCCGTAATTCCATTCCATTCAAAGATAGAACATGTCTTATTATTGTCCGTATAACGGGCAAGGATAGTACTTTTCTATCAGGGGCCAGCTGTTCCGTTCCACAAAAAACTGAATGCACATGGATGTCATCCGTATTTTTTGCATATCCGTTTTTTTGTGGACCGCAAAATACTTAAAAAGTCATAAGGTTGTGTGCAAGAGGCCTAATAGGACATGTTCTATCCTTAAACAGAACGGAAACGGAAAGCATACGGAGTACCTTCCGTTTTTTTTCGTGGAACCATTGAAATGAATGGTTCCATATACGGAACACAAAAAACGGAACGTAAATGGGGAAAAAAAAAGTTGCTGTGCAAGAGGCCTTAAGTGTATGTTCCCATTCTATGGCAGCGAGAACCCCAATTTTGCTGTGGCGCACAGGCAGATACTTGTGAACGAGCCATTTGACCGGCTTAGGATATAAATACATTCATCTTAAGAGGGTTTATTTCTTAAGTTAGTACTTCAGGGCACACTATATTACGGCTGCGACTTGGTCTTTTGTTTGTGCGCCCCGCCAGCGTGATTGTAAAGGGCCGTGCTATACGCTAACTGTTGACTCTGCCCGTCAGAACTGAAACGCAGATAACTAGCCTGTAATTTTCAGCCGATGCAAAAACAAGATTACAGACTCGGTAATGTACGAGTTCACTCTCTGCATGTCAAAATGACTCATGTGGGAGTTAAAAGCCACAGAACGGAACCTGAAGCTATGAATTTGCATCAAAATTACATTTCTTGACCTGAACCAATGTTTAATATTCACACAAGATGGCAATTTTCCTTGACACTTTCTTGGTCTGTCCAGGTTGATTGAATCAGAAACCTATGTTTAATGTATTATTATATTTATTTTATTATTATAGGAGACCATCAATGGGGCAGGCGGTCGATAGGCCTCACAGGGAAATTTCCCTTTGGGTCAATGCACAGGAGGCCACTTGATCTCCCCAGCTGGTTGGTTACATAACGATCTGATGCTCTATGTTAACACCAGAGGCATCTGCAGAAGCCCTTCTAAATGTAATCGTTCAATTGAATACTGCAATAGGGCATGAAAGCCCATGGCACTCTGTCCCAACGTTCACCCTCAAAGGCCAGTATGTAAAGCAGTGTACAAACTGTGCAGGGACACATCAGTCTCAGGCCACAGGCTGGAAGAGGCTTGTGGCCTGCACCACAGATGGTGACTTGGAACAGCCTCTTGGGGAGCATACTACTTGGGGCATTTTACAGATCATTACTAGGGGCAGGATCCTGAAGGTTGGGATGGGTTGTTGCTGAGGCCCACATCTCACCTTGTGAAGTGTCACCACACTGAGATCTGCTCAGAAAGCTCATCTACATATCTGCTTCATTCACAGGCACAATATATATAGTACAGACCAAAAGTTTGGACGCACCTTCTCATTCAAAGTTTTCTTTATTTTCATGACTATGACAATTGTAGATTCACACTGAAGGCATCAAAACTATGAATTATCACATGTGGAATTATATACATAACAAAAAAGTGTGAAACAACTGAAAATATGTCATATTCTAGGTTCTTCAAAGAAGCCACCTTTTGCTTTGATTACTGCTTTGCACACTCTTGGCATTCTCTTGATGAGCTTCAAGAGGTAGTTACCTGAAATGGTCTTCCAACAGTCTTGAAGGAGTTCCCAGAGATGCTTAGCACTTGTTGGCCCTTTTGCCTTCACTCTGCGGTCCAGCTCACCCCAAACCATCTCGATTGGGTTCAGGTCCGGTGACTGTGGAGGCCAGGTCATCTGGCGCAGCACCCCATCACTCTCCTTCATGGTCAAATAGCCCTTACACAGCCTGGAGGTGTGTTTGGGGTCATTGTCCTGTTGAAAAATAAATGATAGTCCTACTAAACGCAAACCAGATGGAACAGCATGCCGCTGCAAGATGCTGTGGTAGCCATGCTGGTTCAGTATGCCTTCAATTCTGAATAAATCCCCAACAGTGTCACCAGCAAAGCCCCCCCACACCATCACACCTCCTCCTCCATGCTTCACGGTGGGAACCAGGCCTGTAGAGTCCATCCGTTCACCTTTTCTGCGTCGCACAAAGACACGGTGGTTGGAACCAAAGATCTCAAATTTGGACTCATCAGACCAAAGCACAGATTTCCACTGGTCTAATGTCCATTCCTTGTGTTCTTTAGCCCAAACAAGTCTCTTCTGCTTGTTGCCTGTCCTTAGCAGTGGTTTCCTAGCAGATATTCTACCATGAAGGCCTGATTCACACAGTCTCCTCCTAACAGTTGTTCTAGGGATGTGTCTGCTGCTAGAACTCTGGGTGGCATTGACCTGGTCTCTAATCTGAGCTGCTGTTAACCTGCGATTTCTGAGGCTGGTGACTCGGATGAACTTATCCTCCGCAGCAGAGGTGACTCTTGGTCTTCCTTTCCTGGGGCGGTCCGCATGTGAGCCAGTTTCTTTGTAGCGCTTGATGGTTTTTGTGACTGCACTTGGGGACACTTTCAAAGTTTTCCCAATTTTTTGGACTGACTGACCTTCATTTCTTAAAGTAATGACGGCCACTTGTTTTTCTTTACTTAGCTGCTTTTTTCTTGCCATAATACAAATTCTAACAGTCTATTCAGTAGGACTATCAGCTGTGCATCCACCTGACTTCTCCACAACGCAACTGATGGTCCCAACCCCATTTATAAGGCAAGAAATCCCACTTATTAAACCTGACAGGGCACGCCTGTGAAGTGAAGACCATTTCAGGTGACTACCTCTTGAAGCTCATCAAGAGAATGCCAAGTGTGCAAAGCAGTAATCCAAGCAAAAGGTGGCTACTTTGAAGAACCTAGAATATGACATATTTTCAGTTGTTTCACACTTTTTTGTTATGTATATAATTCCACGTGTTAATTCATAGTTTTGATGCCTTGAGTGTGAATCTACAATTGTCATAGTCATGAAAATAAAGAAAACTCTTTGAATGAGAAGGTGGGTCCAAACTTTTGGTCTGTACTGTATATGATTATAAAGACAGCAGTAATATGTGATAGCTTCTAAGCATAGAAAAACCACATATCTTTATGTGGTAATGCTATAGATTAGTGGTATAATGGTCTCCCCTGTATGTAGAGATCCTTGATTCAAGTCAGAAAAGCGTATGTCTTTTATATTATTTATTTATTTTTATTTAAAGCAATATTGAAAAGCTATACTATAATAAATAATATATAATAATAATGATGATAATAATAATGTTCTAACTATATTGAGAATAGTGTTTTTTTCTAAAACCTATTACTGGTTTATTCAGACACAAATTATGATTATAAAGAAACCGGAAGAATTTATTAGCTTTCAAAAAAAACAAAAACATTCTCAATATGATAAGGACATAGACTTTTCTCATTGGATAAAGGTGGAAAAAAAAAAATATTTGAAGAAAAATACTTCAAGGTCTCTCCTAAGATTCAAACCAGGGATCTCTACATGCAAAACCAATAGCTTAAAGCTCTGAACCTGGACATACCTCCATCCCCCCCCCCCCCCCCCGCAGCCCCCCCGACTTGAGCGTTGGAGCAGTTCATGCTCAGATGCTCCCCTTTGCCCTGCGCTGAATCGCTCAGGGCAGAGGCATTTTGTGGAGTTCCGGTGATGAACCGGACCCCCCATGGGGCTGCCAGGCGGAGGCTTCCGCCCAGCAGTGAGCCCGGTGACGTCACCGGCACTGATGGGCAGGCTCTAGCGCTGCCCTAGCCAGCAGAACAGCTAGGGCAGCATTAAGCCCTTCCATCAGAGCCGGTGACGTAACCAAACACACTGCTGGGTGGTAGCCTCCGCTCTACAGTGTTATAGTAAATAAAAGATCCCTTGCGCTATGCAATCCTGCGCAGGGCAAGGAAGAGCATCGGGTTAGGGTGCATGAACTGCTCCGATGCTCATGTCAGGAGGGCTGCCTTGGTGAAATTATACGTACGTCCCGGTTCAGCTCTGAACCCGGACAACCCCTTTAAAGGGAATCTGTCACCAGGATTAACGCAATAGCGATATTTCTAAGTGCCCATCAGTCTCCTTGCTGTGTTTAAAATAACCCCACTGTTACTGCTGTACCGTGCCTACAACTTAATTTATTCACTCCACTTGACCTGACGTAATTTCTTCTCAGTGCCGTAGTCTCGCGCAGGCACAGTGACACTCTAGTCTGCGCCCGTGCGGACTACTGGCACTGGCTTCGAAGAGTCAACTGCGCATGCGCCGGCTCTCTTTTCTGGTGCCAACATGGTGCGTAGGTAGCTGGCGCATGCGCAGTTGATTCGTCGAAGCCGGTGCCAGTAGTCCATTGCGCCTGCGCGAGACTACAGCACTGAGAAGAAATGACGTCAGGGTAAGTGGAGTGAATAAATAAAGTGGTAGGCGGTGCTGGGCTCCGAATCGATGGGCGCGGCTGGGCTCCAACAGATCGTGGGACAACCCCTTGGGCTTTACATATCAATAAGATCGATTTTTATAAGAATCTTACACACACAGAGCATTAACAGTGGGATCATTTTAAACACAGCAAAGAGACTGATGGGCACATATAAATATCGCTATAGCGTTAATCCTGGTGACAGAATCCCTTTAACCTCTGAGCTATAGCATCACCACATAGAGCTGCATGGTTTTTCTATGCCTATAAGATAAAACATATCACTGGTGTCTGCATAATCATATATTGTGTCTGTGAATAAAGCAGTGATATTAGATGAGCTTTCTGAGCAGATCTCAGTATGGTGAAGCTATAGTACATAGTGTATATGATATGTAGATGCTAGGACACAGCTCTGCCCTCACCATACTGATGTCTAGCCAAGGGTAGGGGGGAGAACACAGGAGGTGTTTCAAAGCAGTGCTCAAAGGGTTCAGCCCCGCCTCCTGGTGCTTGGTTCTTAAATATGTTTTAATCCAGTACTAAATAAAAGCGATAAAAAGTTATCCATACTCAAAAATTGTATCAATAATGATTATAGCTCTTCTTGCAAAAAAAAAAAAAGAGCATTAAAACAAAACCAATATACATTTGTGATTTCTGTGTTACGGCAGTGGGCAAGGAACCACTGTGCCAACCAACAGATTTGGCTTTGAGTTATTCCTATGGGCATTATCCTTGTAGTCCCTTGGTTTTTACCCTTTAACCCCTATACAGGAATCTGGACTTTCCTGCAGAGGAACCACCAGGCCACAACCTTCTGGAGTAGTCTCTGTGTGGTTGACTGCTGACCCGCGTGGGTCAGAGTCTCAGAGACATTGATGCAGGGAACTGAGGTATCAGGTAAAACAGTAGTCAGGGACAGGCTGAAGTCAGCATACAAGCAATCCAATAAGCTGCCTGAGGTCAGGGAAGGAAAAGAAGGATCAATATGGAGGTCAGGCACAGGACAGGTCACACAGCAGAGGGTCAGTATCTGGGAAACAGACAGAAGACTGTGATCGGGCAAACAAACAAATACAGCATCCTTTTTAGGGAACTAGCAAGCGAGACAACCCATTGCTCAGGCACCCTCCCCCATTGGGGAAGATGCCTTAAAGAGGACCTTTCACTACAATAAAAAAATCTAAACTAAGTATACAGACATGGAGAGCGGCGCCCAGGGATCTCCCTGCACTTACTATTATCCCTGGGCGCCACTCCGTTCTCCCGGTATAGGCTCCGGTATCTTCCGATTTTCGGCTCAACTGGGAGGAGTCTGCTGGCGTCTCCTTCTCCCCGGCTGGAGTGCTGGCCAATCGCAGCGCTCAGCTCATAGCCTGAGAGAGAAAAAACTCTCAGCCTATGAGCTGAGCGCTGCGATTGGCCAGCGCTACAGCCTGGGAGAAGGAGACACCGGCAGGCTCCTCCCAGCCGAAAATCTGAAGATACCGGAGCCTATACCGGGAGAACGGAGCGGCGCCCAGAAATAATAGTAAGTGCAGGGAGATCCCTGGGCGCCACTCTCCATGTCTGTATGCTTAGTTTAGATTTTTTATTGTAGTGAAAGGTCCTCACAGATAAACAGTCATTGACGGGTGTGAACTAGGGTGCGCGCTGGCCTTTCATGAGCGGGGGAGCATGTGTGTGCCCCCTATGGGCTGATGAGGAGAGGTCGAGTCGTCAAGCAGTGTGGAGGGCAGAGCTACCCCGGCAGCTGGACCTGCTGAGAAGGGTAGGAGAGTGGGATGCAGGTCTGTGCTGTCAGGAGCCCGACAGAGGTGAGCAGAGCAGCGGTGGCTGCGAACTGCCACTGTAACACTCTGTAATTGTACTGATCCAAAGAATAGGTAACGTGTCCTCTTTAGTGCATGGTGAGGGCAGTAAAAACGAAACCCGTGAAACAATGTGGCATTTGTGTTTTGTTTGCAATTTTTATTTTACAGCTCCAGTGCAGACATACAGTATGTCTTTCTATGGTTTCTGACTACAAACAAATCCTGTGTACTTAGACTCATACTTCTTATCAGTATATATTCCAGGTTCTAGGGTGTATAGGGCGAGCTCTAGCTCCTGACAGGAGCTTCCCATTCTTACAGCATATATAACCAATTATTGTTTCCATCTTGGACGTTTGGTCCATTCTATAATTCGCTGCATCAACTTTTCACATTCACACTTATAGGATTGAACTGCAAGCGGGAAAATGAGTTTCTAGCCCCCTAGCACAGAAAAGATGCTATTCGACGTGATCCATACAGACTGAGAAAAGGTTGCGCTTGGTTAGGAAAAATGTAAGATTTACTTGGTATCTGAGTTGTCAGGCGTTGTGCATTGAAAGCTATCGCCTGTCTACACCTTGACCTGCTGGACCAATAGGATCTGCACAATGCGACTTGTAGAATTCACACCCACGTACAATGTACCTTTCTGAAAAAAAGGGAACAATATCTCTGGTACAATGCAACAATAGACACAGTGGTATATTATATGCTTCAGGGACAGGCATAGGCTTTGCCCCTGTGTACTTAGCTTATTGCATTAACATAAATCTTAGGGCTTGATGTTATTTTCGAAGAGGAGGAAGGCTAAAGAGCGGATACAATAGTCAAACTTTCTGAAACTTGATAGGAGAAATAATGAAAAAATCTGTATTGTAGCAATGGTTTCTATTGGGAACCACCTTTCAACTGAAGGACGCAACGTTTTCAGCGTGATGTCTGGTTTCAGGAAAATAAAGCTTAACCATTGCACAGTATAAACGCAAAACGAACAAGAAAAGCACAGGTTCAATTATTTGTGACTCGGCCGCACAGATGCGTATAGCACATTTTTGCGGACATGGATAGAAATCAAGGCGTCTGTGTACAATCCGCAAAAAAAAATAATGTGGATCAGACAGACTAAAATAGGGTTGTGTGCATGAGGCCCAATGGAAAGTTCAACGGCTTTCTAATAGACGTTAATTTTCAGTTCCTCTCCCTGTTCATGATCTGTGCTTGCGGTCAGAGAATGGAAACCTTCGAACACTGAGGGTTTGTTACTATTAAATCCAGTGTCAACAATCCAGTGGTGACTTTTTATTCTCATTTTATGACTCATTAGCTTTAGGCCTCCTGCACACTTCTGCATTATGCACAGAGCTGTAATAGAAGGCTATGGGGCTCTGCTACAGCCCCATACACACTTTGTGCCAGGATCTATTACATGCTATGTTACAGAGATAGGGTCACATTTATTAGGACCGGTGTTTTAGACGCTGGTCTTAATAAGCCGCTGCGCTGGCAGAGGATTCTCCGGAGTTACTGTACAGGCGCCATCCTCTCTATAACTTTGGCGCATCCATCGCCAGTTCTAAATGTCAGCCAGCTTCCAAGCTGTCTTACATTTAAACCATTTTCTATGCCTAAAACAGGCGTAGAAAATAGTGAATGAGATGGGCCGCATACGCCAAGCCCACAATTTTAGACCTGCCGTGAGCGGGGATAAGTCGCAGATAGTGGCACAACTGTTGCACCTCCACCTGCACCTGAAATATTCCTAATATAGGAGTATTTCAGCATTATAAATGACCCCCATAATCTCCCCTAAAAGCAATGCTAATATAGCTCAGTAATATGGCATAGCATTGGTCACCATATGGCAGCACACACAGTGCCTACAGATTTGCAGCATGAAGCCTCAGAGACTCTGTGTGCATCTGTGCACATGACTCTGCATAAAGATTTATGTTTCTGCATTAAGTAACCGTGTACATCATGATCTGATAACATGTATGACAATAACCCTTTATACACTATTAGCCAGAAGGTGGCGCTGCTTCGTTTTCTGGCTTTCCACAAAATACACTTCCTGACTACTTCCACCCGAGATGCAGTTTAGGGGGGGTATTGGCTCTCCTTAAGTAGACCAGCTGTGTATGGAGACTTTGGGGCAATGCTGTATGGGAAAATAATATGCAAATTTGCAGGGGCTTAATTATAATTCACAGGGCCCCAAAGCAGAATAAGAGCTCCGGCAACCTAGTGTAATAAGATTAAAACAGCAGCATAAGTAGCAATAATTCATGGTATGTTTGATAGCACAATACATCAGAAAACCCACTTAATAACAAAAAGCCGCCATACTGATATTCCCAACATCTGACTGGGCCCCCTTAACCTCTGGGCCCCATAGCAGGTGCTACGGCTATAGTTGCGCCCCTGTAAGGAGGCATCTCCTGATTCCCTATGAGATACCTCTTTGCCTATTTCTTTCTGATGTAGAGAGAATAAGTCCCCGAGGCTTGTGTCGAAATGTGAATAAAATGTATCTACAGTCATGTTGGACTACGATTTATTCTCACAGGGTAGCGGTCATAATAAATATTTTAATCTGTCTAATAAGGGAACAGATGATCATTTCTACCTGCGCAGAATATTAACATCACAATGGTTGACTCCACTTTTCCATTAATGATTTCTGGAAAACTAAAGGATTAATAGGAGGGCTGTAAAAATTATATGGTTTTCATTAGCGCTTGGACGGCTGCCATTTGCAGATCTCTCCACGTGGGATTTAATGATCTCCAGCATGGGGTTGGGTTGTAAAGTTTTTCGCAGTAGGGGGTTGCACAGTCCGGTCGGGGGTATGGGAAGATATTTTATGGGATTTTCTAAAAATGGAAAAATGTCAAGATGTTGGCGTTTGGAAAGAAAAATTCTAATGAAGATAAGTGTTCAAGGATGGATGTTACAGTCGCATCTTCATCGAGGGGTCCATTATTGTGTGACCTACATGTGGGGGACCTGCCAAGAAAGAGGTAGGTCAGCTGGAAACAGATTTTATCCAGCAAGGACCACTTATGGTTAAATTTTTCCAGTCTATGGATAGAAGACTGTAGTGAAGAGTTGAGAGGGGGAGAAGGCTGCACATAGGAATGGTTAATGCTCCACAGCGGAGGGGGCACGGCTTCACAGCGGAGGGGGCACGGCTTCACAGCGGAGGGGGCACGGCTTCACAGCGGAGGGGGCACGGCTCCACAGCGGAGGGGGCACGGCTCCACAGCGGAGGGGGCACGGCTTTACAGCGGAGGGGGCACGGCTTCACAGCGGAGGGGGCACGGCTTCACAGCGGAGGGGGCACGGCTCCACAGCGGAGGGGGCACGGCTCCACAGCGGAGGGGGCACGGCTCCACAGCGGAGGGGGTACGGCTCCACAGCGGAGGGGGTACGGCTCCACAGCGGAGGATCATGGGAAGGGGCATAAGTGCAACTATAACTATTTGCTAAAGCTCCACAGGGGAGGGGGTAAGGCTCCACAGAGGAGGGTCATGGTTTGGGGCATAAGTGTAAGTATAACTACTTGCTATGGGGTCCAGAGGCTGAGGAGGCCCAATCAGGGGCAAGAACATTGTATCCTTTTGTGAGGAATAAAAATATTGTGGCTTTTGCTGTAATGTAGCATTTGCATTGTGCTATTATACATAACTCAGGGCTCCAGACAAAAAAAATATCAAGGAGCCATTGGCTCCTAACCTGAAAAATTTAGGAGCCAAATTATATTTTTAGTCTCCATATTTAAAATACATATAATTACGGTATAACAGATACTGGAGATCCTGACAGACCGATGAACATGAACAGATCCCTAACGTCAGAACCTGATCAGAAAGGGAAAAATTAGAGTATTAGGCTACTTTCACACTTGTGGCAGTATGATCCGGCAGGCAGTTCCGTCGTCTGAACTGCCCGCCGGATCTGCCGCTGACTGAAAGCATTTGTGAGACGGATCCGGATCGGTCTCTCCGTATGTCATGCGGACAGACGGATCTGTCTTGTATCTTTTTTCACATTTTTACCGGTCTGCGCATGCCGGAAGGACAGATCCGGCATTCCGGTATTTTGAATGCCGGATCCGGCACTAATACATTCCTATGGCAAGTCTTCAGTTTTTTTGGCCGGAGATAAAACTGTAGCATACTACGGTTTTATCTTTTGCCTGATCAGTCAAAATGACTGAACTGAAGACATCCTGAACGGATCGCTCTCTATTCAGAATGCATGGGGATATGCCTGATCAGTTCTTTTCCGGTATAGAGCCCCTGTGACGGAACTCAGTGCCAGAAAAGAAAAACGCTAATGTGAAAGTACCCTACTACTGGTATAATTTTTCTACTTAAGCTTCTGTTTCAACATTCGTACACTAGGTGGTGGGGGGCATCACCTTATTTTGCTATGAAGCCCTATGAATTATACCCCCTCGGAGGCATTAAGGCCCCACAGCGAATTTAGATCCTGAAATAAGAACAACCGTATAAGAAAGCCGCAACCATCTCACAACCTCAATAGTTCCCTATGGTAGGGTACAATTACTGGTGACCATGTTGAAAATTTTATGATTTCGGGCAACTTTTTCATATATTGAGACAGAAAGATAATATGGAAGAAGTTGACACCACAGGCCATCGTTGTTAAGCCTCTATTCATTTTATGATGCGTTTTCATTTAAGAAGAATTCTGTAGTCTAGGGTTAATATGAAAAGAAAAAAAAGTTTCTCTCTATTTTTTTGGAAGAAAGGATGAAGACGGGGATTTGCACCTCGTTCCCATGCTTTTCTTATTATGCTCTTTGGCTGAAGAGGCCTCTAGATAAGATGTGTGTCAAGCTGCTCTGTGTCAGCTGGTCATATAAAGCTCTATGTTCACTGCAAACTTTTCTGTGATGACAAACACCTCAGTCAATGGGTTCCAGTAACTCTAGGCTATATATATATATATATATATATATATATATATATATATATATATATGAAAAGTAGAGCAGCACTCAGAGATTGATGTATTTATTCACCCATAAGTGACGCGATGTTTCAGCTCCAACATGAAGCCTTTCTCTCGGATTGAGAAAGGCTTCATGTTGGAGCCGAAATGTTGCGTCACTTATGGGTGAATAAATACATCCTTTTTTTTTACAGCAATCTCGGAGTGCTGCTCTATTTTTCAGCTATACAATTTGGGTAGGCCTCTCATTTGGAGCTAGTACCCATTCACAATATTGGTTGGTGCTGCCATATTTTCACTTTATATATTATATATATATATATACACACACACAAGACCCTAGTACTTCCTGATAATAATCACAAAAATAGTCATATTTTTACCTGTCTATACAGTGTACCAAACCTCTGGGAAACTACACCACTGCTCATCCTGGGCATCCTAGACTGTACAAAACCTCTCCTGAGATTCATCTGGGCCCAAGAACAATAAGAATCTTGTGTCCTTTACAACTTTGAACACAGTGGATGTTGTACAAATCTGCATACAGGAAGCTCTCCTTAGTGGCGGCCGCTGGAAGCCATTATTGTATCATTGCTCTGACAGGAAGCAGGGAATTCAGAACTTTATATGTGTAAAAATGGAGCTCCATCCCTTACATAGATATAGTATATTATACATTTTGGCTGTGTCTCTCCACCTTCCCCTCAGGGAGAGATGAGAATTTAAAGTTGCCCTGAAAATAAAACTAAAAGTGGCCCCATGTATCAGGCAGGTCCAAGTAGAGAAAAGATAGGGAAAAACAAGTAGATAGGGCCAGTATAGGTGGGCAGGGGCAATGTAAGTAGGCAGGCCATAGTGCAGCACAAAATACTGTCCCAGCTGAACCAAATGTCACAGTGCAACACAAAATACTGTTGCACTGTATCACCGTCATTAGGATGGTGATACAGTTGAGGTCACCTGCGGCCGTTGATCAGGTGCATAAGTATCTGATGCTCCTACATTAATTAATGCAAAGAGCATCAGATCAGTATGTACCCGGCCGAAGGCTGTGAGGAGGGCTCAGCCGGGCCTCTGCCTACTGGGGAATTTCCCTGTAGGGTCTATGGCCAGTCAGCCCCAATCCTCTAACAGCACTTAATTGCCTAAATTGATAGTCTGCTTCTGACCTTCAATAGGATTTTTATTAATTTTGTCCACATAATGTATCAGACCCTTACTAAACTGGACATTTGTGCCTAGAATGTATGGGCTCCCTCGCAGTAGAATTCAGCCTGCCCCAAACAGTCTTTAGAACCCATGCTTACAACCTCAACCGAACCCTAACCTATGAGACCACAAAGACTCCATTTAAGAAAAAAATCCTACAGCACTCAAAAATTCAGCACTTTCCCAAATGTTACTTTTCACCATCTTTGTCAGCAAAACATGACCTATGCCTACGTTACAGACCACAGAATACTGGCCATTATGTTTCTTGCTGAGAGGGCATATGTGGTCAGTATAAATGGTGGATGTGTAGTGCTTAGTGTTGATTAAGCATGCTCGGCCGGACAACAGTTCGGCTCGAGCATCTCGATGCTCGGCACATGGCGGTATTCGGCCGAAAACCGAATGTGCTCGAGAGCAATGCTAGAGTCTCCTCCCCGCACGTTTGGTGGCTGCCACAAAGCCAAAAAACGTGCACGTAAGTACTGCCCTCACTGTAATGCCATAGCCATGTTGGTTACTGGCATTACAGTGATTGGCTGGCCGGAACGCGTCATCGGTGCTATATAACACGTGTTAGAAGAAGGGAAAGATAGTTTAGGGATTTAAATTTATTTTTTGGAAGTTTAAAAACTTGTCAGAGACCCAAAAGTCCTTTTAAGGACTATTGTGTGTGGCAGCAGCAATATCTATTTTTAGCACATCCTGCACTAAATAGTGTGCAATAGTTAGGCCGCTGCAGACAGCGACATTATCTGCGCTACATCTACTGTGTAACGTGTGCGCTTCCCAAAAATATCAGTGACATCCAGTGTACTTTTTCCATAGACGGTGTCCGCTGCGGACAGTGACGTTACCTGTGGAATAACTCCTGTGTAACGTGTGCACATCCAAAATACCTGTGACATTCCCTGTAATTTTATATTAGCCGCTGCTAACAGCGGCCTGTTTTTATTGAATGCTCATGCATGCAAATTGTATATATAACAATAAAATAAGTATTCAATAACGGTACAGCCATATTTAATAAATTCTGTGTAGCAGGGGGTATATCCCCGATTTCTGTCTTCATAAGGCAGTGACTGTGTCATAGATGAACATGAACTTATTGAGTTGTCAAGGTAAAGGTCAGTATATAAAGCAGTTAAAGAGGACCTTTCACCAGGAAAAAGTATGTAAACTGACTATACCGACGTGTAGAGCGGCGCCCAGGGATCCCCCTGCACTTACTGTTATCCCCGGCGCCGCTCCGTTCTCCGGTTATAGCCTCCGGTATGTTCCTACTTAGGCTCCACCCAAGGGGAACCTGCCGCGGTCTCTTTCTCCTATGCTGTAGCGCTGGCCAATTGCAGCGCTCAGCTCATAGCCAGGCTATGGGGGATAACAGTAAGTGCAGGGGGATCCCTGGGTGCCGCTCTACACGTCGGTATAGTCAGTTTACATACTTTTTCCTGGTGAAAGGTCCTCTTTAAGAAGAGAAAGGAGAGAATGAAGAGAAGATAGAGGGTAAAGAAAGGGGAATGGGCAAGAGGGGAGGGAGAGAAGGACAAGGGGGGTGAATGTCAGTGGACATTCCCTGTAATGTTATATTAGCCGCTGCTGACATCAGCGACATTATCTGCAGTGTATCTTCTGTGTGACATTTCCACATCCCAAATACCTTTTTTTGTGCATACACTTACAAATCCACTACTGTACGTGTGACATACTTTCAAGAATATATAACATTTAATATGAAGAAGACGAGCAGTAAGGGATGGGGAAGTAGCCTGCTGCTACAGCACAAGAAAATAATCATCCACAATACCTAGCTTTATGTCCCAGTTTGCAGGACAACGCTCTCTAAAATCAGACCAGTGCGACCAGGTGGTCGGTTGGATTGCAGCAGATAATGCTTCCAGTCGGTTAAGCACCACCCTGTCTTCCACAAAGTCCAGTATCAGTAGCCAAGAGTCTGGTCCACACAATTCTCACCCTGATCCTCCTTCCTCCTACCATGAAGAGACTTGCCAAACAAGTGATCCCACACTCAGATATTCCAAGGAGCTCTTTTCAGAGCCATTCCTTCATTTGGGCCTCTCGACAAGCCCGCTTGAAGATCTTGTGCCCTGGTTCCCAAACTCGTGAGCATCCACAGTCACAAGAAGAAGACAGTGGGGAACAGCAATTAGTGTTTCACGAAGTGGATGATGATGATGATGAGACACAGTTGCCAATAAGTCAACGGCAATTAGTGTCTCAAGAGGTTGATGATGAGGATGAGACAGTTGTCAATAACCGAGGTTATTGTTAGATCAGGAGGATAAGGTTGAGGTTTTTTCGCGTGGAGCTTGCTTGATGTATTTTTGATGGCTATGATATCTGCATGTGCATTTACCTTTAAGGTCACATTGAGGTTTATCCCTCTAGTATCCATCTGTGTTCCTTAACAGTATTTTCCTGGATTATGCATCTTTGTGGGTTATGTATGGTCTGTAGTTGTATATCTGTGGGGTATATTCTGTAGTCTGACTGTAATTTGACAGTTCTGCTTACTATTTAGGCCACATTTTGACTATTTAAGTGGTGGCCTTGTGTTGTTCTCATTATATATACCCCTCAAGACCATATATAACACATGTACATCCTTCATGATACTAAACACACTGTTGACATTGGTTTTTGACGGAGGGCAGCTGCCAGCTTTCTCTGTGTCCTCTTCCATCTTGCCCCTTTTCCCCCAGACTCCAATTCGGATATTTTATGTATTACTAATAAAGCTATTATATTTTTGTAGAAGTTTGTCCCTGCGGTAGTTTTTAGTTTTAAAGTCAGGAGGATGAGCAGAGTGAGGAAGAGGAGGTGCTGGACGATAAGGTCACTGACCCAACCTGGGAAGGCGGAAAGCCGAGCGAGGACAGCAGTACAGAGGGGAGGGATCTGCAGCAACAGGCTGGAAAAGGCAGTGGCATGGCAAAAGGGAGAAGGCGGGCCACACCAAAGAGGCTCACAAATGTTCCCCGGAGCACACCCTTGCAGAAATCTCCCTTGCCAAGGGGTAGAAGTTCCGCAGTCTGGTGCTTTTTTGATGAAAGTGTGGACGACAAAAGAATTGTAATTTGCAACCTGTGCCATACAAAAATGAGCAGGGGCGGGAACACTAGCAATTTCACCCCCACCAGCATGATCCGCCACATGGCATCAAAGCACCGTAATAGGTGGGCCGAACGCCTGGGTCCACAATCTTTGTCTGTGGGTCACACCACTGCCTCCTCTTCCCCTGTTTTACATGCTGGCCAAGTCCTTGTCGATGCCTCCCGCCCTGTACCTTCGCAAGGACCATCAGCGACCACATCCACGTCCGTGTCCCAGCGCAGCATACAAATGTCCTTACCCCAGGCATTTGAACGCAAGCACAAAAACCCAGCCACAGGCCATAGCACTAAATGCGCAACTTTCCAAATTACTGGCCCTGGAAATGTTGCCATTTAAGCTTGTGGACACTGAGGCCTTCACAGCCTGATGTCGGTGGCCGTCCCTCGTTACGCAGTTCTCAGCCGCCACTATTTTTCACGGTGTGCCGTATACGCCTTACACCAGCATGTGTCCCGTAACAAAACCCATGCCCTGACCAATGCAGTTACTGGGAAGGTACACTTAACGACTGACACATGGACAAGTGCTTTCGGCCAGGGATGTTACATTTCCCTGAAGGCACACTGGCTGTACTTTGTGGAGGCCGGGAGCGAGTCGTACCCTGGGATGGCACAGGTGCTACCCACTGCCAGGATTTTGGGCCCTACTTCCATCAGGGTTTCCGCCACCACCTACCTTAGTGGCTCTAACCCCCCCCCTTCCACTTCAGAATTATCCTCTTGCAGCACCAGTCAGTAGCTAGAAGCAGTGTAGCACTGCAGTGGGGAAGTGTAAACAGGCCGTGCTGAAGCTGATCTGCTTAGCTGACAAACAGCACACCGCCGCAGAGCTGTAGCAGGGGATAAGAGACCAGACTGAGCTGTGGCTCTCGCCACAACCTAGAATCAGGAATGGTTGTGTCTGATAATGGGCGTAACTTGGTGGCGGCTTTGGAGCGCGGCAAGCTCACACACATCCCATGCCTAGTCCATGTCTTCAACTTAGTGGTTCAGCGGTTTCACAAAACCTACCCCCAATTTGCCTGAGCTGCTGGTGAAGGTGTGCCGCATGTGTGCCCATTTCCACAAGTCATCGACAGCTTCCACCGGTCTGTCAATGCTTCAGCAGCGCTTACAATTGCCAGCTCACCGACTGTTGCGTGACGTGAGCACGCACTGGAACTCTGCGTTCCACATGTTGGCCAGGCTTTGTGAGCAGCAGAGGGCAGTAGTGGAATACTAGCTGCAACATGGTTGCCGCCTTTCCAATCAGCTTCCGCTAATCGGAAGAGAGGAGTGGGCATGGATGTCTGACCTGTGTGAGGTCTTAAAGGGGTTGTCCGGGATTGGGGACATTGCTACAAGTGAACACCAAGCACATAATTACATACATTCGTGTCATACCTTTGCCTGACTATTCTAATGCCCCCTTTTCATGTCATAAATCCTCTGCCGGAAGTGGTGCTTTTCAAAGATTCAGTGACGTACCGGGTCCCTTACTGCAGAGCGAAGCCTCTGCTTCCGCTTCGCAGGGTGCCCGGTGACGTCACAGTCAGCCTCAGTGATTATGCAGAGCGCACTGAGGGGCGGAAACTAGGTGGCAACACATGACGCTAAACCCCGCCCCTCTGGTCCGGTGACGTCACCGGGCAGTGCGTTTTCTTCTCAATGAAGGAGGCAGAGCACTATGCTACTTAGCATAATAAACGCCTCCTCAACAATGAGTGGGGGACTGTCGGAGCCCTGTAGAAGAGGTATAAAAAAAACATATGTGGGGACCTTGAATCTGCTATTAAGAGTATTTAAACTTATTTAAAAAAAATGTTTTGATCCCGGACAACCCCTTTAAGAAACATTGAGGAATCAACACAGATGGTGAGCGGCGATAACGCTATTATATCAGCATAACCATCCCAATTCTGTGTCTTCTCAAACGCTCGCTGCTCACAATTACGGCGGACGCTTTGCATGTGGAAGAGGTGGAAATGGTGGAAGACATTACACAGGGTGATAGTCAGACTACCCTCAGTTTGTCTTCTCAGCGCAAATTGGATGATGATGACGAGCAGGAGACGGTTGCCTCCGCTACAGAGGGTAGTGCCCATGGAAGTTTAATTACATCTGTTCAGAGTGGATGGGCAGAAGAGGATGAGGAGATTGAGAGTAATCCTCCCGATGACGACAGCGAAGTCTTGCCGGTTGAGACTTTGGCACACATGGCTGACTTTATGTTAGGCTGCCTTTCCCGTGACCCACGTGTTTTACACATTTTGGACAACACCGTTTACTGGTTGTACACCCTTCTTGACCCCCGCTACAAAGAGAACTTCTCATCTTTCATTCCTGTGGTGGAGGGGACGAGCAAAATGGTGCAATACCAGAAGGTCCTTGTGGAAAAATTGCTCCAAAAATTTCCAGCTGACAAAGCTGGCGGCAGAGTACGTAGTTCCTTGGGCAACCGTGGAGGGGAACACACAGCAGTTCCTGGGACAGTTTCATAACACCCCGCCTGCACCATCACCCTGATGCGCGGCCTAGTGTCACAAGGAGGGAAAAATTTTGGAAGATGGTGAAGGAGTACGTAGCAGACCGTGTCAGCGTCCTCAATGATCCCTCTGTGCCTTACAACTACTGGGTGTCCAAGCTGGACACGTGGCACGAACTGGCGCGCTACTCCTTGGAAGTGGTGGCCTTCTATATCGCCAGCGTTTTGTCAGAGCGGGTATTTAGCGCTGCTGGGGGCATAATAACTGATAAGCGCATCCGCCTATCAACTGAAAATGCTGACAGGTTGACTCTTATAAAAACGAACAAGGCCTGGATAGCCCCTGACTTCTCGACTCCACCAGAGAGCTGATCAACATTAAAGGGGTTGTCCGAGTTATGAAAAAATATATATATAGCACTGAAAATCTGATGGGCAGCAATATATAACTAAGCTAAGCAAGTTTTATGCAAAAAAATAAAAATAAAATATATATATATATATTTCCTCATTTCCCTGGTTCTTTTCTGGCCCTTTGTTTACCTGCAATAAAAACAACCTCTGCCCCTCCCCTGCTCTGCTAAGGGAGTGAATACAGGTGCTGCCCTGAGTGATATGTCTGCCTGCTGGGAGAATCAGCAGCATGTTGTATATGTAGGACTACAAGTCCCAGCTGTACAATGACACTGCTAAGGGAGTGGATACAAGAGCTGCCCTGAGTGCTGGGAGAATCAACAGCAACTTGTAAGTGTAGAACTACAAGTCCCACCTGTATGACACTGCTAATACACACAGGACCTTCCCCCTACCTTCTTGTGCAATGCTCTCTCTAGTCTGTCAGCTCCTGTGCCCAGAATGGTCACTGCCTGTAACTACCCAGTCTGTGCAGCTGAAGGGGTTAAGAATCCTAGGAGAGAGCAGACAGCCCGGCAGTGAAGGGGGGCGTGGCCAGCACAGTGACGTCTCGTTTACAGGCTGGTAAACTTTATCAAAGCAGAGAGAGAAGCTAACATCACAGGTCATGTGACCCTCAGTCAAATCTGATAAACCAGGCACTGCAGATAAAGGGAGTTAATTGTAAAGTTGCCTAATCAGGAACATAGAACGAACAAAAAAAATAACTGACAACCCCTTTAAGGCACTTTAAATGTGTTTTTTTTTTTGTTTTTTTTTATAAAGTACCGAATACACTGTATTCTCATGCACCCCTTCCACTACAAAAAAGGCTATATGGTTCAACCTTCCATTTCTCATCCTCCACTTCCATCATATCAACATGCTTATTAGTCTTCCCTCGCTCCTAATGTTTTAGAGGGTCAGCTCACCAGCAGGGCCTCACCTACAATCTTTCAGAGGGTCAGCTCACCTGCAGGCCCTCGCATATAATGTTCTAGAGGGTCAGCTCACCAGCAGGCCCTCACCTACAATCTTTCAGAGGGTCAGCTCACCTGCAGGCCCTCGCATATAATGTTCTAGAGGGTCAGCTCACCAGCAGGCCCTCACCTACAATCTTTTAGAGGGTCAGCTCACCTGCAGGCCCTCACCTACAATCTTTTAGAAGGTCAGCTCACCAGCAGGCCCTCGTATATGTTTTTGAGGGTCAGCTCATCAGCAGGCCCTCGCCCATAATGTTTTACAGTCAGCTCACCAGCAGGTCCTCACCCATAATTTTTTCAATGGTTAGTTAAGGAGCAGGCACTCGCCCATAATTATATCAATGGTCAGGTCAGCTCAGCAGCAGGCACATGCCCCTGTTTTAGAGAGTCAGCTCTGCAGCAGACCCTCACCCCTAATGTTTTAGATGGTCAGCTCAGCAGCAAGCCCTTGGCTGTAATGTTTTAGATGGTCACCAGCAGGCCCTTGCACCTAAATGTTTTTGAGGGTCACTAGCAGGCCATCAATCATAATCTCTCAAGGGTGTATGATGCCCTCCTTTATGTGTAATAAAGGGTGTATTGGAGTGCTGGTTCCTTGTAAGCCCTTTCACTTAGTGCATAGGCTTTATGAGTGTGGGAGTCCCACTACCTGAACAATTGTACCATAATGTGAATGAGGCCCTCCATTATGTGATATACAGGTTGTATCGGAGTGCCTCTTCCTTGTAATTTTTGGCAGCACTTGTACCTTATATAAGTAAATATACAGGAAAGAATGTTTTCTACCAATTTTTCATATTCGGTTCTGTGCGTATTATTGTCAGTCTGTAAGAATGGCGTACTACTCGGACATCGCTCCCAGCAGCGACCTGGGAGTCCAAGATGCATCCAGACATCCTCCCCATGCTGTTTCTATACATTTTTGATCTTTTCCTTTGAACCAGACACCCTCCCCTCTTCAAAGCAGGGGTTGCCTGGTTTAATGCTCGGGTTCTACCATTGACTTCTATTGTGCTCAATGCTCGATCAACACAGTGCTCTAATTGAGTCACAACCCCTAAGGATCTCTGGTCGGACTCATGGTCTGACAGAGAGACTTGATCCTTTCTTGCTGTGCTATCAGTGCACACAGAGAGGAATTTAAAGGCACTGGACAGCAACTAGTTTACATGGAGAAACGTTATGAAATAATGTAACCCACCCTGCGAGTACTCCTTTAAAAAACTTCATACAAATGGATGGTTCAGAAGATGATATTCCTGGGTTATTTCTTTGTGGTGTCTCCAATTTTAACCAGTTTGCACTGCTGCAGTTCACAGACATTGGTTCATTGCAGATCTTATTACATAAAACTTGTAAAATGTATAGTTTCTGCAATCAAAGGGATTCTGACAGCGCCGGAGTGGTTCCTGCCGACAAAATTGATAGCTCAGTGATCACTTTCCATGTAAGGAGGATGACTCTTGTTCTCAATAAAGAACGTATTAACCTTGCACAAATGTCCTGATCTGCGGAGAGTTTTTTACATTTCATTTAAAATAATTAGCATTATATGATTCAGCTGCGCGGCTCCGGTACAGCTGGTGGTGTAGATGAGAGTACGCTGTATGTTAGAAATGATTTCTGCCATCACTGCTTTGTAATTTACTACAAGAATGTGAGGGTCAAGCACAAGTAGGCAGGGTTCTAATATCCTGCTATATTTCCTCAAAATTCTGCCAAAGACAATTCTCCACTAATCCCAGGAACATTACAAACACAAAACTGGAATCAATTGTAATCTACATTGCACACAAGAGCTTCACTCACTATTCTGCCGGTGGAGTCACTGTGTTCATAAATTACAGGATGTAACTCAGGATCAGTAATGTATGTACACAGTGACTGCACCAGCAGAATAGTGAGTGCAGCTCTGGAGTATAATACAGGATATAACTCAGGATCAGTACAGGATCAGTAATGTATGTACACAGTGACTGCACCAGCAGAATAGTGAGTGCAGCTCTGGAGTATAATACAGGATGTAACTCAGGATCAGTAATGTATGTACACAGTGACTGCACCAGCAGAATAGTGAGTGCAGCTCTGGAGTATAATATAGGAAGTACCTCAGAATCATTACAAGAGTTAGAAAATATGTATACAATAACTTAAGAGTTTATATCCATTATATAAAAAAAATGTAAAATAGTTTTCACAAGAAAATACATTTTATGCACAGACTTTATCAATTAGCAACACTTCCACCACAACTGCAGTTCAGAGAAATTCATTGAAGTAGATCAATATTAAGCCTCATGCAGACGTCCGTGGAACACGGTCTGTTAGATACCGGACTGGCATTGCAGAAGCACACAGCGTCATACCAACCAATGACGCCCTGCGCTCCTGCAATGCCAGTCCGGTATCTAACAGACAGTGGCTTTAGGCTGTGTTCACATCTGTGCTAGCTGTTTTCGTTTTTCTGCTTGTATATTGTAGGCCTGCCATTTAGTCTGCAATACGGGCACGGGGCCCTTATGTTCATCTGCATGAGCCCTGTGATTTTCATGCTGCTTTTGTACGACAAATAAATTGAAGAAAAGTCGATGGCCAGTGGTGAGCACTTTGCGCAAGAGATACAAAGAAGCTGTTGAGCAACTTCGGTCGGCGTCGTCCCAGCTCCATGGACTTGAGCCTTTCTGATGTAATGGCAGCCAGGCCTGTCACTGATAATTACACTGAATTTATAAGAGGATTCTAGAATATCACCTCTGAGTTTGGATGTGGAGGGCTTTCAATCAGCTTAGTGATGGAAGGGATTAGAAGGTGGCGGGGATATACATAATACTGGGGGTCTGCTCAGGAGTTGGCCTTGTTGTACAGGTACAATGACATGCTCCAATGTAAATTATCATTTACAGCTCTTAATTTTGTATTCAAAGTAAAAAAATACTAGTGCTGGCCATTAAAGTGCCCACAGAGGCTCTCGACAAACTGTCCACGGACCACTGTTACCCAGCAATGCATCTCCCCCACTCCACTGTCCTATTGACCGGCTTTTATGTCCCACTTCCTCATGGTTAAGATTAAGGGTCCATTCACACGTCCGCAATTTTTTTCCGGATCCATTCCGGATTTTGTGGACCCATTCATTTTCAATGGGGCCGGAACGGATGCTATGTGCTGTCCGAATCCGTACTTTCGTTCCTCCGCAATTGCGGACAAGAAAAGGTATTTTCTATTATAGTGCCGGCGATGTGTGGTCCACAAAAATATCGGAATGCACATTGCGGGTGTCCGTGCTTTGCGGACCGCAAAACACCTACAGACATGTGAATGGACCCTTAGGGCTTATGCACACAAACGTTTTTTCTCTGTGTCCGTTACTTTTTTTTTGCGGACCGTATGCGGAACCATTCCGCAAAAATACTTTTGTTACTCTGTGTACATTCCGTTCCTGGAAAAACAACTGCAGAAGCTGGCAGAATTATGAATGAAGCTCTGGCTGTCTACACGCTCAAATCGGCAAAGATCAGCATCAAGAAATGCAATGCATCCTTTTATTGTTCATTGCACTCCAATTGCCTTTTTTTCTTTTATACAATGCATCAGTGGTGTAACTAAAAATGAAATAAGTTTGCCCCACAGCAAACTTAAGAATGTCCCCCCTTCCCAGAAACTTCTTCAGAATCCCCACTCCTGTGGCTAGTCAAGATCGCTCTCTCATACAAGGCCCGGCAGCCACTCCATCCATTTCCTACAGTGTCTTTGTATATAATGTCATATTATAAAACTGTTGAGGGAGCCCTTACAATACAATCTTTTAGTCTTCCACCTGGGTAGAAGCCCTTCTAAGTTTGGGCCCCAAAGCAGCTGCTTCCTCTATAGCTAAGCCCCTGTAATACATCCAAACAAGAGAGTGATGGCTCCCATCAGGCCGACTCTCAGAAGGAAACTTACCAAACTTCCAGGAGTTTCTTCCCCTTCATTATGTGGAACACCTGACCGGTTGGGGCGTCTTCCCGCATGTTTGTGCTAACATCACTGCCCTGTGGAGAGAGTCTACAGACGCTATGTAGTAGAGGTAGAGGAACAAAAGAGGGGCCCCTTAGAAGCGGTCTATGGTTAGTTTCCATTTACTTATTTCAATGAGAATTTCCTGAAGATGTGAACAGCGGCGAAACTGTAAATGCCAAGGAAGACGAAAGCTGTTGAAAAAGACCTTTCTTACCCATGCCTTATAGAAGATGAAGAACCTATCCAACGTCTGGAGGATGCTTGACTAAGCTGAGAAGACGGTGCTGGAACGGAGATCAAGAGGAGCCGTGCACTGCTGCGATAAGATGTGCGGCTGAATCAAATACAGAACAAAAATATAATTTTATAACCTGAAGATTCACTTCATTCAAGGGGGGTTATAAGGGAAGTCAAAGCTACATAAAGTTACAATGTATCCATACGATTCACATTACATTGTCATCATTCCCCTATGGATACAACGCCAGAATATTGGACACCAAATTCGTAAGTGGTGATTGACGTTGGCGAATTCTGTGTGATAAATCTATATAAAATTGGTTCAATATGCACTTTTGCCTCAAATTTGCAAAATGATAAACAGATATATGTGATTTGTATCAATATTGACCTTTGGAATCCCTTCTACATTAGTTGGCTGGTCCTCCTGGATGCTGAAAGCGACACATGGTCGGAGATGGAGGTTCACATCTTAAGTTCTTATAAGCGAAGTGTCCAAGGAAATTACTTTTGCTCAACCACTTGACCTCCCTCCTTATCTCCTGACAGGGGAAGTTATTTCATCTATTTTCACAAGTCACAGGCTCCTAGTATTGCGGATCTCCTCAGAACGGCCTGTCTTCCAAACTGTCATTTGTAAAAACACAATACATCAGCATCTTTTTTACCCTGTCTTTGTGTAACTGCCCCATATCCACAATGGCGCCATATCTGCTGCCGCCATACGGTACAATATGCAGAAGACTCGAGCTTCACAGCTGCTGTAAAATTGCAGGATTGCTGCAAAAGCCGCAAGAATTTGTGACCTGGATACAATTGGTTTGCATTTGAAATACAAATATCTCCGCTTTGGTGGGTCAAGCACCATAGACCCCCCTCTCCCCCTGAATCTGGGGTCTTACTTCTCCAGCACCATAATGGCCGAAAGAAATGGACCGGAGAGCGGCTGCAGCATTAGGACGCTATAATCAGTATAACAGCGTGGCGGCAGATTATGCCGTCACAAGCTCCATCTTTTTTTTTAAACCCACAAAATGAAATGATTCATTATAGCGGGATAAAACCAGTGTCCGCGCCACGGCCAGCGACGGTTTCCAGAGTATCTTCCCACATTTTTTCCTCTAGAGTTTTGCTTAGCGGCAAAATTGTATGAACGGAATATGCTCGCTGTGCTTTTTGATACTTTACACTTAGTGATTATTCCCATCTCCCAGTTCCGTAATTTTTGTTCTTTCAGATGGAGGTAAAGAGCGCCCGTCACCGGACTGCACAATTTTGTGTCTTTGGCGCAATCATTGAGGAATTGCAGAGATATATTCCCCACAGAGCGGGACATTTACCGCACATGCCCCACTTGAGCAGAATTGTGCAACTTTTTGCACGCTTTTACAAAAAGTGCGCAGATTGGGGCCAGCACCTTTCCTGGTGTAGATTTCAGTTCTGGTGCAGGAATCTGCACAGAGGCGCCACAATTATTAGGAGGCATGCTCCTCAAAATACACGTGAGGCATCTGACGCCAGCGGGGGGCAGATTAAGGCTACTTTCACACTTGCGTTCAGAACGGATCCGTCTGCATTATATTTTAGAAAAAATTCTAAGTGTGGAAGTTGCTCAGACGGATCCGTCCAGACTTTACATTGAAAGTCAATGGGGGACGGATCCGTTTGAAATTGCACCATATTGTGTTAACTTCAAACGGATCCGTCCCCATTGACTTACATTGTAAGTCTGGACGGATCCGTTTGCCTCCGCACGGCCAGGCAGAAATCCGAGCGCTGCAAGCAGCATGCGGGTGTCCGCCTGCTGAGCGGAACGGAGGTCAAACGGAGCCAGACTGAGGCATTCTGAGCGGATCCGTATCCACTAGGAATGCATTAGGGCTGGACGGATGTGTTTGGGGCCGCTTGTGAGAGCCTTCAAACGGAACTCACGAGCGGAGCCCTGAACGCTAGTGTGAAAGTAGCCTAAGACCAGCATGTAAAACGGCCATATTAAATGAAACCCCCGAATATTCATGAGCGGTCCGCCCCTTGTTCAGTCCCCACTTTAAAGAGCATCTGTCAGCAGTTCTGTCCTTCTGACATGTCACATGTGCTCTTGGCAGCGGAAGACATCCGTGTTGGTCCCGTGTTCATATGTGCCCGCATTGCTGAGAAACATGAGGCTTTACTATATGCAAATGAGCCTCTAGGAGCAACGGGGGCGTTACCATTACACCTAGAGGCTCTGCAACTGCTGGGACCCTGCACTTGGCTTGACAGGACCAGGCAGTGTAAAGATCATCACACCCGGACCTGTCAATCATAGTGCAGAGAGAGCAGAGCCCCTAGGTGTAATGGTAACGCCCCCGTTGCTCCTAGAGGCTCATTTGCATATAGTAAAGCCTCATGTTTCTCAGCAATGCGGGCACATATGAACACGGGACCCACACGGATGTCTTCAGCTGCCAGGAGCACATGGAGCAGCCATCTCCGCTTCCTTCACAGGATCAGTGCTGCTCGGTGTCTTTGCGGTTTGCGTGTAAAGGAGGCCTCTAATGGCGCCAACTGAAGGGAACGTCCATTGGTAACGGCTCTTCCCGGATACTTCCCATAAGAAGCCCAGTTTAGACACTGAGTGAACCTTTAATGTCAGGGTGCGGGGAGCTACTGGTTTCCCAGTCAGACTTCCTCAGGTACCTGAGGCACGGCCATGTCATCTCCTCACAAACAGGCGCTCCATCCCCTCAGGCAACTCCCGCTCAATCCCGTACCACGTGACCCGCTGTGAGGGCGGGAAGTAGGGGCGGCTAGAGAGAGGCGGGCCCAGCTGACAGACTTTCCTCTAGCCCCCGCCCTCCTCCGGACTTCCCCGTGACGTCAGGGTACGGCCCCCGGGGCGGTGGGAGGGAGGCGCATGACGTCACCCGAGGCACGCCTCCTCCGCTGGTTCGGTCCTGACGTTCATTTCATTCCTGTCCTCATTCCGAGCATTCCTCGCATCGCTCGCGCCGAGTCCCCGCTCCCGCACCGTGTCCGGCCCTCCCCGGGGTGCCCCCCCGCCAGCAGCTCCGCGGACAATAGGCAGAGTGGGAGAAGTTGCTGCTGCTCAGCTTTGTGGGGTGTCCTCAGCCGCCCGCCCTCCCGCCGGGGTAAGTTCTGTGTGTGAGGGGGGCTGTCAGAGGAGGGGGAGGGGGTTCACGGGGTGGGAGGCCCAGGACCTCAGGCCCGGCCAGGGGCCACTCGGGGGGCGCCGGTCACTTACGGCAGCTTTTGGGGTGTAGGCCAAAGAGTTCACACAACTGGCTTTCTGAGGTGTTTGGACCCCGGGGAAGTTGGGGGGCCTGAGGTGTTTTGGGGTGTAAAGAGTTAAACGGCTTTTGTGAGCATCTCAGATCTGGAGGGTGTCTGTTTCCCGGCTTTTGAGGTTTTGGGGTCCACTTCTAGTTTGGGGGTGCATGGTCATGAGGCCTGTGATGTTGGGGTGCAGTCACTTCTGTGGCCCTTCTTGGGGGGGGCAGAAAGCACGTGATGTTTTGGGGGTGCTCTTAAAGTGGCACGGCGGTTGGGGGGGGCGTTAGAGGGCGCTGATGTCGGGGGTCACTCTCAGTGGGGTGCATGACCTTTGGAAGTAGGCTCCGATCTGACACAAGGGGGGAGACATTTTTCACATATTTTTTTTGAAGAACTTTTTAGCAAGACGCTTGAGCTTCCTGGGAACGGCCCCCCCATCCCGCAGCAGACAGCCCCCCGCTCCTGGAAAGGTCCGCGCTCAGGAGACATGAAAGTCAGATGCTTTCCCCTCCTTCTTCCAGGGCTGCTCCTCTCCCTCCAAGTTCAAGTGACAAAGTGTCAGGAATCAGCGGAATCCCGGAGAAGAGCGGAGAAAGCTCCCAGCGAATCCCACAGGATTCCTCCCTGCAAACTTCCCTTCTGGTAGGAAAACGCACCCCCCCCCCCCCTCTCCCCTGTAATCTTTTGCTCGCTGCTGCCGCCTGCGCTGTAGAGGTGCAGGTCTGAGCGCAGGCTGCCGCTGCCTTGGTGATGTGTGTGATCATCTGTCCTTTTATTTGTGAAGTGCAAACATATTCTGCAGTCATGTACCCACTTAAGCGCCCTCCTTCCGGGGGGGAGGGGGGAACAACAGGAGAAATGTCATTCCTAAGGGGAAAATAAGCCGAATGTGACACCGCGCTCCAAGCCTTAGAGTGCAAGCTCTTCAGAGCAGGTGGTTACTGTAGCCCCCCCCCCCCCAGGTAAACAATAAATAAAGACAAAATAAATCATTAAATATTTTTAAAATTCTATGTCCTTTTGTGTGGATTTCATCTTCACCCAGTGGCGGTATTCCACACTACTGGAATCAGCGTGTGTGTATATGTACACCGTATATACTGTGTGTGTGTGTATATGTACACCGTATATACTGTGTGTGTGTATATGTATACCGTATATACTGTGTGTGTGTATATGTATACCGTATATACTGTGTGTGTGTATATGTACACCGTATATACTGTGTGTGTGTATATGTACACCGTATATACTGTGTGTGTGTATATGTACACCGTATATACTGTGTGTGTATATGTACACCGTATATACTGTGTGTGTGTATATGTACACCGTATATACTGTGTGTGTGTATATGTACACCGTATATACTGTGTGTGTGTATATGTACACCGTATATACTGTGTGTGTGTATATGTACACCGTATATACTGTGTGTGTGTATATGTACACCGTATATACTGTGTGTGTGTATATGTACACCGTATATACTGTGTGTGTGTATATGTACACCGTATATACTGTGTGTGTGTATATGTACACCGTATATACTGTGTGTGTGTATATGTACACCGTATATACTGTGTGTGTGTGTATGTGTACACCGTATATACTGTGTGTGTGTATGTGTACACCGTATATACTGTGTGTGTGTATGTGTACACCGTATATACTGTGTGTGTGTATGTGTACACCGTATATACTGTGTGTGTGTGTATGTGTACACCGTATATACTGTGTGTGTGTATGTGTACACCGTATATACTGTGTGTGTGTATGTGTACACCGTATATACTGTGTGTGTGTATGTGTACACCGTATATACTGTGTGTGTGTATGTGTACACCGTATATACTGTGTGTGTGTATGTGTACACCGTATATACTGTGTGTGTGTATGTGTACACCGTATATACTGTGTGTGTGTATGTGTACACCGTATATACTGTGTGTGTGTATGTGTACACCGTATATACTGTGTGTGTGTATGTGTACACCGTATATACTGTGTGTGTGTATGTGTACACCGTATATACTGTGTGTGTGTATGTGTACACCGTATATACTGTGTGTGTGTATGTGTACACCGTATATACTGTGTGTGTGTATGTGTACACCGTATATACTGTGTGTGTGTATGTGTACACCGTATATACTGTGTGTGTGTATGTGTACACCGTATATACTGTGTGTGTGTATGTGTACACCGTATATACTGTGTGTGTGTATGTGTACACCGTATATACTGTGTGTGTGTATGTGTACACCGTATATACTGTGTGTGTGTATGTGTACACCGTATATACTGTGTGTGTGTATGTGTACACCGTATATACTGTGTGTGTGTATGTGTACACCGTATATACTGTGTGTGTGTGTGTGTACACCGTATATACTGTGTGTGTGTGTGTGTACACCGTATATACTGTGTGTGTGTGTGTGTACACCGTATATACTGTGTGTGTGTGTACACCGTATATACTGTGTGTGTGTGTGTGTACACCGTATATACTGTGTGTGTGTGTGTGTACACCGTATATACTGTGTGTGTGTGTTGTGTACACCGTATATACTGTGTGTGTGTGTGTGTACACCGTATATACTGTGTGTTGTGTGTGTGTACACCGTATATACTGTGTGTGTGTGTGTGTACACCGTATATACTGTGTGTGTGTGTGGTACACCGTATATACTGTGTGTGTGTGTGTGTACACCGTATATACTGTGTGTGTGTGTGTGTACACCGTATATACTGTGTGTGTGTGTGTGTACACCGTATATACTGTGTGTGTGTGTGTGTACACCGTATATACTGTGTGTGTGTGTGTGTACACCGTATATACTGTGTGTGTGTGTGTGTACACCGTATATACTGTGTGTGTGTGTGTGTACACCGTATATACTGTGTGTGTGTGTGTGTACACCGTATATACTGTGTGTGTGTGTATGTACACCGTATATACTGTGTGTGTGTGTGTATGTACACCGTATATACTGTGTGTGTGTGTATATGTACACCGTATATACTGTGTGTGTGTGTGTATGTACACCGTATATACTGTGTGTGTGTGTGTATGTACACCGTATATACTGTGTGTGTGTGTATGTACACCGTATATACTGTGTGTGTGTGTGTATGTACACCGTATATACTGTGTGTGTATGTACACCGTATATACTGTGTGTGTATGTACACCGTATATACTGTGTGTGTATGTACACCGTATATACTGTGTGTGTATACTGTGTGTGTGTGTACACCGTATATACTGTGTGTGTGTGTGTACACCGTATATACTGTGTGTGTGTGTGTACACCGTATATACTGTGTGTGTGTGTGTACACCGTATATACTGTGTGTGTGTGTGTACACCGTATATACTGTGTGTGTGTGTGTACACCGTATATACTGTGTGTGTGTGTGTACACCGTATATACTGTGTGTGTGTGTGTACACCGTATATACTGTGTGTGTGTGTGTACACCGTATATACTGTGTGTGTGTGTGTGTACACCGTATATACTGTGTGTGTGTGTGTACACCGTATATACTGTGTGTGTGTGTGTGTACACCGTATATACTGTGTGTGTGTGTGTGTGTACACCGTATATACTGTGTGTGTGTGTGTGTGTACACCGTATATACTGTGTGTGTGTGTGTGTGTACACCGTATATACTGTGTGTGTGTGTGTGTGTACACCGTATATACTGTGTGTGTGTGTGTGTGTACACCGTATATACTGTGTGTGTGTGTGTGTGTGTGTGGTGTGTTGTGTACACCGTATATACTGTGTGTGTGTGTGTATGTACACCGTATATACTGTGTGTGTGTGTGTATGTACACCGTATATACTGTGTGTGTGTGTGTATGTACACCGTATATACTGTGTGTGTGTGTATATGTACACCGTATATACTGTGTGTGTGTGTACACTGTATATACTCCGTCAGTGCCCTGTATCATCAGGAGCTACATGATCAAACTTCTTGTATTATAAAATTGCTTCTTTATGGTAGGAATCGTCACAAATCTGTATCACATAGAAATGTTTAGGGGGATTCTTCCGTGCGTCTCTTCCAGTCTTGGTACCTGCCGGAAAACCGCAGCGGAATCCAGCGCCAGCCGGGTGTATGAGATTAGACAAATGTCATGTACACTTAGATTTTTCATTGCGTGTGGATTTGGAAATCTGCAACATGTCAATCTCTTTGGGTGGTTTTCACCCTTTTTAATGCAATAGTGAGATCTGCCAAAAATTCACATCAAATCCCAAAGTATCACCTGAAATGCACAAAAGTTCCTGCAGCCTTCCTGCTAGACCAGTGTGTCAGCAGCTTCGGGTACCGGCACACGGCAGTGTAGTTTGTGAAGATTTTCTGCATGGATTTTCGTGTGGTTTTCTTTGCACGTTCGCACCATATCTGCGTGCGTTCCTAGCGGATCTTCTTTGCCCTCCAGCGGGTCCAATCTGCACCGAGAATCCACACAAACCATTGGCTTGTAAATCCACACCGCGGGTCAATCAATGCCCAGAGAATTTCCCCAGCGAGTGCGTGAGATTTTGGGAAATCTCATCTACTTAGCTGGTGCTGTATTAGGCTAGGGCGACACGACGGTAAGTCGTGCGACACATGGGGCACAGCTACACTGCAACCACTTTTACAGTCATAGTCTATGGTGTCGCACTGCGACATGCTGCGACGCGACAGGTTTTTTGCTACTGTTGTGTTGCAGTCGCAGCATGTGGCAGTGCGACATCATAGAAAAGAAAAAGACCAGCACCAGACGAGTGAGTTAAGGGTCTGTGTGACCGATCTAGCGCAGGACACACAAGCGCCAGGCGTTATAGAGCGTTAGGCGTTCTTCTAGGTAACAACTTCTCTATATAGGGGGAAATCGTGTGCAGAAAAACGCCACAAATGCCGCAGCGCTTATTGTGGGGTTGGGGTTAGTAAGGACCCCAGTTCTGGATTATGGGACAGTCTCGTGCTGCACGGGATGTGGATTAAAGGAATTTTTTTGTATAGCTTTTATTTTTTACCTGTTTTAAGTAATGGAGCTGTAATGTTCTAGACTACTGGTGTAGTTGTTACTTAACGTTCCCACGTTCTGCCGCGCTGTTGGGAAAGGGTTAAGTGGCTTTCTTGCAGGTTTTGCGCCTCCCGTGATGTGAGGGGGGGAGTTCAGAATGGCTGTTGCAGGTGGGTGCTGCCGACATTCTCGGGGGGCGCCGCTGAGTGCTGAAACACATGTCCCTGCTTGTTCCATGCGGGGCCCATGTCATTTTAAAATTGAAAAGGAAGGGGCGGCGACTCCGAAACTTGGCTCGCTCCTCTGAGCACTGAGGTTTTTTATAAATGTGACGTCTAAGCCCCAGCACTGCCCACTGCTCTTGTAAGACATTTCCACAAGCGCTTCATTTTTTGGGGGGATTTTTATTATTTTATATATATTTACTATTTGTGGAGTCGGGTCTGCTGAGGGTTTTACTCCTGTAGAAGCGGCCGTGGATGTGTTCAATCTCCTAGATACCAATAATTATGGCTGCGTGGAATGTATTTGGGGACGGAGAGCTTCTATTTCCATGTGTCTGCTGCCTGTTTCCCGCGAGAGACTGGAAGCTATTTTAATGATGAAATAATGCACTGTAAATCCCATAAGCGCAGCGCCTGAGGGGTGGTTAAACCTTCGTACAGAAGCCTTTACCGGGAGTCTCTCCTTCAAGATATCTTGTTTTGTTTGTTTTTCTCCACCTTGTTTGCTTCTTGATGTGTGTTTGGACAGTCTTGTCTCTGTCGACATCCACTGTAGCTTACAGTAGATGATTTCTGTGTATAGCTAATTATAATTTTTTTTTTTTTTTTGCATTTATTTTGAATGGGTTACTATATCTTTTTTTTGCAATTTTCGCCATTACCTTACAGCAATATCTTACTGTTGCACTTAATGATAATTTTTATTTTATTAAATTTATAAATATCTTCAAAAATAGTAGCAATGGCTGAAAGAATGACATTGTTTTACCTCTGGTCTCACCTTTCCGCCTTTATATTCATCAGGTATTTCATTTGATTGTGGTTTATGCTGACACATAGGTATGATCCTGGTGACTGGAATGTGGCAGCGTGGACTTAAGATTGTGGATATTAACCAATAATTCACAAGCCAAATAAAAAATATATATATTATGTAGAAATAAAAAAAATTGTGTGTTTTTTATATTTTATTTATTTGGTTTAAAAAAAAAAAAAAAATTTTTTTAAATTTTTTTTGCTGGCTGCATCTATTGACCAGCTAGTCGGGTTCTAAATGGAGTTTCTGAAAGCAGCGGCTAAGCCGTGTACCTCTCAAGATGAGCAAAACAGAGGGGGCTGCTCAGCGATTAGTAGCTGCTGCTGACATTTTAGGGCATGGCTTTTCCATAGTGTTGTACAGTACCAGCAAAGTGGGTGAGATTGTAAGAATCCTCACCCACACATTGTGAGAGAAAAAATAGTCCGTCTTGTTTACACAGCGGAGTCCGGTCAGATGTGTGTACAGGCACGCTGGGCAGTTTTGCTGCATTTTGACAACAAATCTGCACCAGACTCATTTTTTGACACTGATATGTCCTTGATCTCACCATCGTGCACTGAAAAAAATTCATAAACGGCTGACATGCTGTATATTTCCATGCACATGCCCGACCAGTCGCTTCACCTGGTACAGGGCCCCCCACCTTTCTCATAATTGGTGGTGAGACCCCCACTGATCTAATACGTATCCCTTCTCCTTTGAATAGGCTATAACTTAATATAACCGGCATACCCCTTTTTAACAATGAATAACAAAAAACCTAGGGCTTGTGCACACGACCGTAGCCATTTTTGCAAAACGCGGATCCCGGCCGAGCGCTTGCAGCCATGTTTCTTTTTTCCCTGCAAAAATGTCTTATCCTTTACGCAAAACCGACAAGATTAGGACATTATTTTTTTGCAGGGCCGCGAAACAGACTTATGGATGTGGACAGCACACAGGCGTGCTGTCTGCATCTTTTTGCAGCCCCATTGAGATAAATGGCTCCGCATTCGATCCACAAAAAACGTGGATTGGATGCACACCGAAACAACGGCCATGTGCATGAGCTCTAAGTGTGTAATGACTTCAATGGTGTGCATGGCCGTGCAGTTCAGGCCGCGCCACGTAGCTTTACCCTTAAGCTGCCCCAACACATAAATAACGATCATTTTTACAAATTACGTGTGAACGATGGCGGACTGTCAGCTAAACATGCGATCTGTCAGGTTGGGTTTTACGACCCTTGTCTGCTGAAAATAGAGGTTGTACGGCAGGGCTGCTGGAATAAGGCCAGTGTTTGCATCTTTGTCCAAACCTTCGTTATTCCTATACACTTTGGTGCATAAATATGTAACTTTTCAGATGCGGTCTTAATGTCCATTCACATGTCCGCATCCGTTCTGTAATTTTGCGGAACAGGTGCGGACCCATTCATGGCTGGAATGTGCTGTCTGCCTCTGCGCTTCCATTCTGCAAAAAAAAATAATAGAACATGTCCTATTCTTGTCCGCAATTGCGGACAAGAAAAGGCATTTTCTATGAGAGTGCCTGGCGATGTGCAGTCCGCAAAATGGTGAACGCACATTGCCAGTGTCCATGTTTTTGCGGATCTGCAAAACACATACGGACGTGTGAATGGACCCTAAAAAGAAGCCTGAGAAAGAGGCCCAAGTAGCCACGAAAACTTTCTATTGTGTGATCTTTCCACTGAGGAATCTCTGCCGGTGCTCATGTCAGGGGCTGGCTTAAAGGGGTATATTAATTATAAAGTTAGCGCCTTTCCACAGAATAGGGGATAATAATAATTAGATTGGTGGGGGTCCTACCGCTGGCACCCCTCAGTGATCATACATACCGCTCAGGCGTGTCCGTCCAATTATCTCTCCGGTAGTCACGGAGGCTGCCAAGTACCGCTATTTCTGGAGCGGCAGTTCACATGATCAACATGCCGTTCCGCTAATTTTGGGGTGCCCCATGGAGTATGGGGTGCTCGTGATTTGTGGGGGTCCCAGTGGTAGGACTTTTATTAACCCGGCTAAATACCCCTTTAACGTCAAATGTTTTCCAAAACGATGTTTATTTGCAGTAAGCATTGGGGTGCCTATTATCTTTGGGTTTTCTACGTGTAATATCTCTACTCTTGGTAACAGTCATATCTGTTGCACTACCGTCTCATCCTGGCCCAGGTCTGGTTGAATCGGTTTGCGCTTTGCATATCTGATGGTGAGTGATCTAAAGCTTCTTTATCCCAGATCTTCCGTCCGCCCTTGTTTTCGTTCAGCAGTTTATGGACGTTGATGTCGGTTTAGGAATAATCTTGCATGTTTTCCTCCAGACTGCTAAAAGTCCAGTGGATGGCCCGGGTGCCTGTGTTCGTGCCTTGGCCGTCTTTCAGGCCTTTTCTACTAAATTGGGAAAGCTCTTGTTTATTAATGATTCAGAGTCTAATTGCTGAAATAATGCTGTCATTTCCGTGTTGTCAGTTCCAAGACTCTGTGGCACAAGGCATTGTAATTAATGTGGAGATGTCTCATGTGCAACCGTTTTTTATTTTATTTTTTTACATTCAGTATTTTTCTGTAACTTGTTTTGTAGACAGTCACTGTACACAGACAGTGTTTTTTTGTTAGTTTTTTTTACTTTATTTTATTTTAAAGGCAAGGTAGCATAAATTGATTTGATTTGTGCTGGCACTTGGCTGCAGGAATATAAAAAAAAAAGGCCAGGTGTTTTGAAGCCTCTTCCCCCCCCCCCCCCCCCCCAGGCAGGCGCACTCATTGTGCAGAACTAAACTCTGGCTGGACAGCTTAAATCTATGAACCCTTTCATGACCAGGCACAGTGCAGAGAGCAGCATTAACCGGCTGCGGGCACTGCGCGTTACCCACAATGTAGAGAGCAGCATTAACTGGCTGCGGGCACTGCGCGTTACACGCAATGTAGAGAGCAGCATTAACTGGCTGCGGGCACTGCGCATTACACGCAATGTAGAGAGCAGCATTAACCGGCTGCGGGCACTGTGCGTTACCCGCAATGTAGAGAGCAGTATTAGCTGGCTGTGGGCACTGCGCGTTACCCGCAATGTAGAGAGCAGTATTAGCTGGCTGTGGGCACTGCGCGTTACCCGCAATGTAGAGAGCAGTATTAGCTGGCTGTGGGCACTGTGCGTTCCCAGCAATGTAGAGAGCAGTATTAGCTGGCTGTGGGCACTGCGCGTTACACGCAATGTAGAGAGCAGCATTAACTGGCTGCGGGCACTGCGCATTACACGCAATGTAGAGAGCAGCATTAACCGGCTGCGGGCACTGTGCGTTACCCGCAATGTAGAGAGCAGCATTAGCTGGCTGTGGGCACTGCGCGTTACCCACAATGTAGAGAGCAGCATTAACCGGCTGCGGGCACTGTGCATTTACCCGCAATGTAGAGAGCAGTATTAGCTGGCTGTGGGCACTGCGCGTTACCCGCAATGTAGAGAGCAGTATTAGCTGGCTGTGGGCACTGTGCGTTCCCAGCAATGTAGAGAGCAGTATTAGCTGGCTGTGGGCACTGCGCGTTACCCGCAATGTAGAGAGCAGTATTAGCTGGCTGTGGGCACTGCGCGTTACCCGCAATGTAGAGAGCAGCATTAACTGGCTGTGGGCACTGTGCGTTACCCACAATGTAGAGAGCAGCATTAACTGGCTGTGGGCACTGCGCGTTACCCGCAATGTAGAGAGCAGCATTAACTGGCTGTGGGCACTGTGCATTTACCCGCAATGTAGAGAGCAGTATTAGCTGGCTGTGGGCACTGCGCGTTACCCGCAATGTAGAGAGCAGTATTAGCTGGCTGTGGGCACTGTGCGTTCCCAGCAATGTAGAGAGCAGTATTAGCTGGCTGTGGGCACTGCGCGTTACCCGCAATGTAGAGAGCAGCATTAGCTGGCTGTGGGCACTGTGCATTTACCCGCAATGTAGAGAGCAGTATTAGCTGGCTGCTTGCATTGCGGGTAACGCGCAGTGCAGAGAGCAGCATTAGCTGGCTGTGGGCACTGCGCGTTACCCGCAATGTAGAGAGCAGCATTAGCTGGCTGTGGGCACTGTGCATTTACCCGCAATGTAGAGAGCAGTATTAGCTGGCTGCTTGCACTGCGCGTTACCCGCAATGCAGAGAGCAGCATTAGCTGGCTGTGGGCACTGCGCGTTACCCGCAATGTAGAGAGCAGCATTAGCTGGCTGTGGGCACTGTGCGTTACCCACAATGTAGAGAGCAGCATTAACTGGCTGTGGGCACTGTGCATTTACCCGCAATGTAGAGAGCAGTATTAGCTGGCTGTGGGCACTTGCATGTTACCCGCAATGTAGAGAGCAGCATTAACTGGCTGCGGGCACTGCGCGTTACCCGCAATGTAGAGAGCAGCATTAACTGGCTGCGGGCACTGCGCGTTACCCGCAATGTAGAGAGCAGCATTAACTGGCTGCGGGCACTGCGCGTTACCCGCAATGTAGCCTTAACTGGCTGCGGGCACTGCGCGTTACCCGCAATGTAGCCTTAACTGGCTGCGGGCACTGCGCATTACCCGCAATGTAGCCTTAACTGGCTGCGGGCACTGCGCGTTACCCGCAATGTAGCCTTAACTGGCTGCGGGCACTGCGCGTTACCCGCAATGTAGAGAGCAGCATTAACCGGCTGCGGGCACTGCGCGTTACCCACAATTGACTGGCTGCTTGTTCATGATAACGGGGTATTTCCCTCTATTTTCAGTCTATTGAGTATACAGTGCAAATACTATATAGTTGTATTATATGTGCATATATTGCGCACACAGTGGCATGTCTGCCATTGACTGTGATGGAAAAAAAATACACACATACCCTGTTATACACGGGTCTTGTTCTTTAATACAGTGTTCTGACACGATGGATTTGTGGGAAATTGTTTTGCGGGTGACTTTAAGGATAAGAAATTCTGCAGCAAAAATTCTAAGCAAAGAACCACAATGTATGGAATGGCTTATGGAATCTCACTACAATTAGCAGAAAATGTGCTTGTGGACGTTGGTGCGTGAGCATGACCTGTACGTTGTGGACCCGCCAATATGCAGATATAGTCATTGCGGTGTGCAGGATGAATGGTGTCCGGACACATGTCAGAAGGATACTTTCCTGGCACAGTTACTGAGTCTCTCAGCGTGTCAGAATGTATAGGAGCCTCTGTGACACGGGCTGGATGTTGTCTGATAGTATTGGGGCCTATTGCATCGTTGTGGAGATACTGGTAAAGCAAAGCCGCTTATATAATATGTCGTGCATAACAATTCTGTGATGTAACGCGCAGGGATTTCTCCTCTACATACAGGAGCGCTCCAAAAAACGACGTTCGGCCGACTGTCACAAACCGCGACCTATGGAAGTATGGAGCAGCTAATCCTAGCTCTACCTGTAATATGCCGTCCTATTCTTTTACACCAATTACCTATCCTCTGGCTGGGCCATCAGGTATCTGATTGGTGGGGGTCCGACACCCGGGACCCCTGCTAGTTCAGCTGTTTGAGAAGGCAGCGGTTCTCCTGGGAGCACCAGGGCCTTCTCACGAGCTCAGCGCCGTACATTGTATAGCAGGACGGAAAGCAAACCGCAGCACGGTGCTCGCCAGTATGAGAACGCAACTAAACGGAATGTATTTTGGAGCGTTCTGTTCAGTTCCGTTTTGTCCCCATTCATTTTCAATGACGGATCTCAATACCGGAAAACTAAGACGCTAGTGTGAAAGTCGCCTTAGCCAGAGCTAATCCAGATTTTCTTGTTGGCTTCCACGTAAGCTATTCCCTCTTAGCGCACTGTGTCCGTCCACGTGTGTCCGTTCCGCAGATTATAGAACGTATCCTATTCTTGTCTGTATTGTGGGAAAGAATAGTCATTTCTAGTAATAGGAGTGAGTAAAATGCGGATTGCGCGTGGAAAGTATCCATATTGTTTCAGGCCGGAGTAGGGGTACGGTCGGTGAGGCCTAAAGGGCTGATGCCTCTCCATGGGGCAGATAGCAGGAGTTCCTACCGCCTCTTGTTACCCTTGCGGCTCAGACGTTGCTGCAGTTGTGCAGCGGTCTTTTGAATTTGCTGCTGCCTCCGGGCGGATGTTCCTCGTAGGGCTTTGCAGGCCTGGTGTAACACACTTGTGGTGAACAAGCAGCTCACAATCGCCACCTAAGGAGGGAAGGACATGTCTTCTTCCTATGAGAAGGGTTTGCTCGCTGCCCACACTGTAAGGCCATAGTGCTGCCGTTACCTCTGCCCCACAAGGAGTTAAATCTGCCGACAACTCCATTCTGAAGCGGACATCTGGTTGCTCTTTCTTCACCTGTAAAAGAAAAGAAAATGCAAATACAAGAGGCTCTCCGTCGCCCCAGTGCTCTGCAGAAATGCTGCTGACAGTTTGTCTATCAGGGGCTCCACTTCTCTATTGTTAGGTTAGCAACAGGCATCTGAGGCGGTGTCGCCATATGCTCGCTATACGCCGCTGATAACTTATCGGATAATTATGAGCTTACTGATAGGGCGTATTGTCACCAGCCCTAGAGTTCCGTGGACGTCGCCTCTCCAAGTATGCTCAGAAAGTCCACGGCTTGCGTCCAGTTTACATTGGAATTCCAGCTATTCCTTTACTATTTCATTGTCAAAATCAGGATCACAGGTTGTCGCCTCGGGGATTCCTAGGATCTTATCCTTTCTTTCCTTCATCAGGAAATAAAAGTTTGGGGCCGGTTTATTCCGAGAAATGTTATATAAATTACCTAGATGTTGGCTTGTCTGCTCGCACTTTTATCTGTTCTCGTATGTAGGTAGCGGATATTGTGCGACTATGGGTCCCACCTGGGGGGAGCGGATATTGTGCGACTATGGGTCCCACCTGGGGGGAGCGGATATTGTGCGACTATGGGTCCCACCCGGGGGGAGCGGATATTGTGCGACTACGGGTCCCACCCGGGGGGGAGCGGATATTGTGCGGACTACGGGTCCCACCCGGGGGGGGAGCGGACATTGTGGGACTACGGGTCCCGCCCCGGGGGGAGCGGATATTGTGGGACTACGGGTCCCGCCCCGGGGGAGCGGACATTGTGGGACTACGGGTCCCGCCCGGGGGGAGCGGATATTGTGGGACTACGGGTCCCACCCGGGGGGGGAGCGGATATTGTGGGACTACGGGTCCCACCCGGGGGGGGAGCGGATATTGTGGGAACTACGGGTCCCACCCGGGGGGGGAGCGGATATTTGGGACTACGGGTCCCACCCGGGGGGGGAGCGGATATTGTGGGACTACGGGTCCCACCCGGGGGGGGAGCGGATATTGTGGGACTACGGGTCCCACCCGGGGGGGGAGCGGACATTGTGGGACTACGGGTCCCACCCGGGGGGGGAGCGGATATTGTGGGACTACGGGTCCCACCCGGGGGGGGGAGCGGATATTGTGGGACTACGGGTCCCACCCGGGGGGGGAGCGGATATTGTGGGACTACGGGTCCCACCCGGGGGGGAGCGGATATTGTGGGACTACGGGTCCCACCCGGGGGGGGAGCGGATATTGTGGGACTACGGGTCCCACCCGGGGGGGGAGCGGATATTGTGGGACTACGGGTCCCACCCGGGGGGGGAGCGGATATTGTGGGACTACGGGTCCCACCCGGGGGGGGAGCGGATATTGTGGGACTACGGGTCCCACCCGGGGGGGGGAGCGGATATTGTGGGACTACGGGTCCCACCCGGGGGGGGAGCGGATATTGTGGGACTACGGGTCCCACCCGGGGGGGGAGCGGATATTGTGGGACTACGGGTCCCACCCGGGGGGGGAGCGGATATTGTGGGACTACGGGTCCCACCCGGGGGGGGAGCGGATATTGTGGGACTACGGGTCCCACCCGGGGGGGGGAGCGGATATTGTGGGACTACGGGTCCCACCCGGGGGGGAGCGGATATTGTGGGACTACGGGTCCCACCCGGGGGGGGAGCGGATATTGTGGGACTACGGGTCCCGCCCGGGGGAGCGGACATTGTGGGACTACGGGTCCCGCCCGGGGGAGCGGACATTGTGGGACTACGGGTCCCACCCGGGGGGGGGAGCGGATATTGTGCGACTACGGGTCCCACCCGGGGGGGGAGCGGATATTGTGCGACTACGGGTCCCACCGGGGGGGGAGCGGATATTGTGCGACTCCGGGTAACATGTGAAATCCAGTCTAAGGCTACTTTCACACTTGCGGCAGAGGATTCCGTCGCCGGAACTGCCTGCCAGATCCGGCAAAGCGCATGCAAACTGATGGCATTTGTCAGACAGATCAGGATCTGATCCGAATGACAAACGCATTAAAATGCCAGATCCGTCTCTCCGGTGTCATCCGGAAAAACTGATCCGGCATTTATTTTTTTTCCACATTTTTTGCAGTCTGAGCATGCGCAGACCGCAGTGCTGGATCCACTTTGCCGAAACACTCAGGGCCGTATCCGGCATTCCGGCAAGTGTAATGGAATTTTGGACTGAGAGAAAACCGCACCATGCCGCAGTATTATCTCTGTCCTGAAAAGTCAAAAAGACTGAACTGAAGACGTCCTGATGCATCCGGAAAATATTGCTCTCCATTCAGAATGCATGGGGATGAAACTGATCCGTTCTTTTCCGGTATTGAGCCCCTAGGACGGAACTTGGTGCCGGAAAAGAATAACGCTAGTGTGAAAGTGCCCTGAGGCCCCTCAGACGAGCGCGCCCAATGCGGAAAGGATTGTACTGCATTAGCGTTAATAATTTTATAATGCTGTGTGTCTCTGGCCGACGTAATGTCAGTATAATTCTGTAGAAGCAGCGTCATGCGGAGACACCAGCATTATAAATCCTAATGCTGTGTGATCCTGTGAAATGAGCCGTGTCCGTAATGGGGAAATTGTGCTCCCACACGGAACGTGCTTCCACACTGGACATGTTCGTCTGACAGAAGCCTACAGATTGCTACCCAGCTTTCCAGAGACCCCAATACGTGTAAACTATGCCCAGCTCTGTGACTACTGCCCCCTGTATTTTTACTGTAGCTCTGGCTTTCAGCCCTGCACCAGGAGGCTCAGGATAAACAACCCTTTCCAGAAAAAGTGCAGCAGTGCATTGAATGGTGAATGGAGATTTTTGTGTAGGTTGTAATCGGCGTCAGTAAGCGGTTGTAATCGGCGTCAGTAAGCGGTTGTAATCGGCGTCAGTAAGCAGTGTACTTTGATACCTGTGAATTCACATTTTAGGAGATTTGCACGTGGACACTTTGAGAGGCATGTCTGGCGCAGTCGGGGCAGTCTGCTACCAGGTATTAAGCACGTCTGCATGCTGGGAGTTTTAGTTTCCCAACAGTGGAGTGTCGGCCCTCGTCGTACATTTAGAGCCGGGTTCCTGCAACACTCAGACAAACATGAAAGAAACAGATTCTGTCTCTGCTCGTCGGTTGCACAAGACTTTTACTTCCAGCAGACTTTTCTCGTTGCTTTCAGGGAATTGTTTGCAAACAGTCTTCAGGGTTTTTATGTAAAGGTTTCCGTTTGGTGCAGTGAATGGAGCGAGGTACTAGTGCAGTACTATTGCTGTGCTGCAGATGACTGAGGTGGCACAGAATAGAATTTTTGCATGCAATTTGATAAATAACCTAATGCACCGAGACATACGGCAACTTCAGACGAGCGCGCCAAGTGCAGAAAATACGCTCCTTGTGGGAGCGTGGTTTCCTGTTATGGACGCTGCTCCTTTCACAGGACCGCATGCCCTTATGATTTATATGCTGTGTGTCTCTGGCCGACCTTGCACCTATTGAATTTTACAGGCATAATGCTGTCATTATAATTCAGTAGATGCAAGGTCGGCCAGAGACACACAGCATTATAATGCTGTGCTCCTCTGTGAAAGGCGCAGTGTCTGTAACTGGATAGAGCGCTGCCACACACTCGTCTGAAGGTTGATTATTATTATTTTAATGACCCATGTTTTTATGTTAATGACTCATAGCAATTGAATTAATCAAACATGGTGCAAATTTGTGTTGTCCACCAGGCAGTATGGGGGAATCGTTCAGCAGCTATGTCTTGTCTATGGTTAGCTCATGTTCAGGGCAGGCAGGCATGTCTATCCATGAGATAAAACGTACTCTGGTTTGTTGGAATGAACGCATCCCCCCCCCCAAAAGTAACATGGCGTTACTCTCCAGGCATGCAGAGTGCCAGCCGTATGTGGCCGAGCATCCCGGGTCGTTTGGGCATAATTGTCGGTACGGTAGCTTCGGAAGACGCATAGAGGCCCTTGAGTGGTCGGATTGTAATAGATCTAGGCAGGCGAGTTTTCGGACAGACGTGTATACAAGAGAGCACCATCTGCCTAACGGCTCATGCACAAGACCGTTGTTTTGTGGATCCGCAAAACACAAATTGTGTCCGTGTGCGTTCCGCAATTTGCAGAACAGCGCGGACAGCCATTAATATAACTGCATATTCTTATCCACAAAACGGACAAGAATAGGACATGTGATTATATATATATATTTTTTTTTTAATTGCGGACCATGGAACGGAGCAACGGATGCGGACAGCACACGGAGTCCTGTCTGCATCTTTTGCGGCCCCATTGAAGTGAATGGGTCCGCATCCGAGCCGCAAATACTGCGGTTCTGATGCGGACCAAGACAATGATCGTGTGCATGAGGCCTAAGAAAGAGGCTTAAAATGATGTCTCCTCTCATGGAGGGTTATTTCCTTACCGTCCCCCTTCTTAGCAGTGATAAACCTACTTTTCTTGTGCGCACGTTACACGCTTTACCATTTCTGGGCATCGGCTCCTGCAGTTTCCATAACTGTGACATCTGTTTTACAAGAATTCCGTGTCTCATTCAGGTCTCTCCTCCATCTCCTGGGGGCATTTTTCCTGTTCGGGCTGCTGGAGGTTTTACGGCCTTCATTCAGCTTCTCACAGGACAGAGAATGCAGCTGATTTATAGGAGCGGTCATCCGTCTGCATGGTGGCTCATCCACTGCGGGGGGACACTGACATGGGGTTCGCCCCTCAGTAGCGTGGCTTTTTTCATCTCTCCAAGATGCTTGGGGACTGAGGCAGATGCACAGCGCTCGGAAGTACTGGGAATTGTTAAAACAATGCAAACTACAGAGCTAGATAAATCCCAAAAGCCCTTAAAGGGTTTGTCCAATTTCATGGGGATACTGGGAACACGGGGGAATCTGCCTGCAGTACATGCGATCATTACTTACCTGATAGATCTCACGCAGCTGCTCCGGTTTACTGCAATGGTGATGTCACACCCAACAACACATGACCTCTGCATCCAATCACTGGCCTCAGTAGTACACTGAAGAGACCAGTGATTGGCTGCAGCGGTCTTGTGCTGTTGATGTGGTGTCACTGCTACAGTCAAGTAAGTAAGAGAACTGCATGTCGGCTCTTAGCGGAGCAGGCAGGAGCCGCTCCGCTCATCTAATCCTGGCATGGTACATGGGTACGGGGCACCCATGTGCTATGCCAGGAGTTAGTAATCCTCCACGGGTAGGAGCGGCTATATGTGCTCCTTGCCCGTGCTCCTTTCATAAATTTCACTTCACAGCCTGTTCAGCGGTGTACAGAGAACTGAGTTTTTAGCGCACAGGGAATGGTGCTCTTTAGGAAGGAAAAAGACAAAAAAAATATCAAAATTAATAAAGTATATTGCAAAAAGTTTTTTAGGGAGTTAGGGACCTCTTATTAAAATTTGATGCAAAAGTTTAGTTCCTCTTTAAGGCTGATAGATGGTTGAGGAGGTCGGAGCCGGAGGAGCATTGGACTAGAATATGACTGCACCGTCACGTCACGTTTCTTGGTGTGTGGCATCGATGGGTCGCTTGTTCAGAAAATAACTCTTGGCCTGAGAACCTTACCCAGAAATATATGGGCACACCAAAACCACGCCGTGTACGCCAAGAGAAACACGGAGCTTGACGTCAGGTCAGGTTGACTTGGCCCCTCAGTCAGCCCATGTCTGATATATGCATGTCGCAGTCTACATAGAGAGAACCTTTTAAAGGGGTCCTCTCACTTCAGCAGATGGCATCATGTAAAGTTAATACAAGGAAGTCCTTAATGTGTTGTGATTCTCCATATTGTTTGGCTGGATTCATGTCTCTATCGCATTATATACGGCTCGTATCCAGGAGTTACGACCACCCTGTAATCCGCTGGTGTGGAAGCACGGCCACCAGCCGTCCTGCAGCACTGGCCCCTGGAAATGAATCCAGCCAGCAAAGGGGCCAATATGGAGAATCACAATACATTAGTAAAAGTTGATTCACACGCACCAATAATCGGGAACGACTTTTCCTGCAAACGCTCGTTCCCCGATAATCTGGCCATCTACGTGTGCCGCCCATCACCCGATGAGCGAGCAAAACACTTGTTCATCGGGGGATCCTGTGTTCATTCAGGCACGTCAATCATACTGTAGAGAAGATTGCTGCATGTAAATGTGTACACCCCCCCCCCCAGCAGTCGACTGTCTGGAAGGAATGCTTCTGTGGGGATGAGCAATGGCATTAGTGATCACTGCTCCCCGTACTGTGGAGGACATGGTCTCCTCCACTCAACCAGCAATCGACTGCCGGGAAAGAAAGCTTCCTTCCCGACAATCTGCTGTTCCATCGTCCCCTGTGAACCTGCCTTAAATGCCTTGTATTAACACTGTCTACATGATTAATGCCATTTGCTGAAGTGGGACAACCCCGTTAAGGCTGTGTTTTTGCACCATCTGGTTAGTCGTCACTCTTGCAGTGTTTACAGACTGGCCGAGGTTGCAGATTGCATTTGTGAGTACGGCTTGTTGGTGTAGCCGCACGCTGTATGTGTCTGTTTATTGTGTCACCTGCCAGCACTTTATTCTGCTAATCTAAGATAAACCGTGCAGTTATCTCGCCCAGGGAACAAAGCTGATGTGTTTCAGACTGTGCCGCCTAGCCGTGCCTCATGAATGACTGATACATACCAGCCGAGCAGGGTACGAGGTCATCTACTACTGTACTACAGGGTGACCACGCTCTAATCTGCAGGAGGAGCTGAGCAGATTATATATACAGAGAACCTGTCACCGTGTAATCTGCAGACAGCGTGTTATAGAGCAGGAGGAGCTGAGCAGATTATATATACAGAGAACCTGTCACCGTGTAATCTGCAGGCAGCGTGTTATAGAGCAGGAGGAGCTGAGCAGATTATATATACAGAGAACCTGTCACCGTGTAATCTGCAGGCAGCGTGTTATAGGGCAGGAGGAGCTGAGCAGATTATATATACAGAGAACCTGTCACCATGTAATCTGCAGGCAGCGTGTTATAGAGCAGGAGGAGCTGAGCAGATTATATATACAGAGAACCTGTCACCATGTAATCTGCAGGCAGCGTGTTATAGAGCAGGAGGAGCTGAGCAGATTATATATACAGAGAACCTGTCACCATGTAATCTGCAGGCAGCGTGTTATAGAGCAGGAGGAGCTGAGCAGATTATATATAAAGAGAACCTGTCACCGTGTAATCTGCAGACAGTGTGTTAGAGCAGGAGGAGCTGAGCAGATTATATATAAAGAGAACCTGTCACCATGTAATCTGCAGGCAGCGTGTTATAGAGCAGGAGGAGCTGAGCAGATTATATATACAGAGAACCTGTCACCGTGTAATCTGCAGGCAGCGTGTTATAGAGCAGGAGGAGCTGAGCAGATTATATATACAGAGAACCTGTCACCGTGTAATCTGCAGGCAGCGTGTTATAGAGCAGGAGGAGCTGAGCAGATTATATATACAGAGAACCTGTCACCATGTAATCTGCAGGCAGCGTGTTATAGAGCAGGAGGAGCTGAGCAGATTATATATACAGAGAACCTGTCACCATGTAATCTGCAGGCAGAATGTTATAGAGCAGGAGGAGCTGAGCAGATTATATATACAGAGAACCTGTCACCGTGTAATCTGCAGGCAGCGTGTTATAGAGCAGGAGGAGCTGAGCAGATTATATATACAGAGAACCTGTCACCATGTAATCTGCAGGCAGCGTGTTATAGAGCAGGAGGAGCTGAGCAGATTATATATACAGAGAACCTGTCACCGTGTAATCTGCAGGCAGCGTGTTATAGAGCAGGAGGAGCTGAGCAGATTATATATATAGAGAACCTGTCACCGTGTAATCTGCAGGCAGCGTGTTATAGAGCAGGAGGAGCTGAGCAGATTATATATAAAGAGAACCTGTCACCGTGTAATCTGCAGGCAGCGTGTTATAGAGCAGGAGGAGCTGAGCAGATTATATATAAAGAGAACCTGTCACCCTGTAATCTGCAGGCAGCGTGTTATAGAGCAGGAGGAGCTGAGCAGATTATATATACAGAGAACCTGTCACCGTGTAATCTGCAGGCAGCGTGTTATAGAGCAGGAGGAGCTGAGCAGATTATATATACAGAGAACCTGTCACCATGTAATCTGCAGGCAGCTGTGTTATAGAGCAGGAGGAGCTGAGCAGATTATATATACAGAGAACCTGTCACCGTGTAATCTGCAGGCAGCGTGTTATAGAGCAGGAGGAGCTGAGCAGATTATATATACAGAGAACCTGTCACCGTGTAATCTGCAGGCAGCGTGTTATAGAGCAGGAGGAGCTGAGCAGATTATATATACAGAGAACCTGTCACCGTGTAATCTGCAGGGCAGCGTGTTATAGAGCAGGAGGAGCTGAGCAGATTATATATAAAGAGAACCTGTCACCATGTAATCTGCAGGCAGCGTGTTATAGAGCAGGAGGAGCTGAGCAGATTATATATACAGAGAACCTGTCACCGTGTAATCTGCAGGCAGCGTGTTATAGAGCAGGAGGAGCTGAGCAGATTATATATAGAGAGAACCTGTCACCATGTAATCTGCAGGCAGCGTGTTATAGAGCAGGAGGAGCTGAGCAGATTATATATACAGAGAACCTGTCACTGTGTAATCTGCAGGCAGCGTGTTATAGAGCAGGAGGAGCTGAGCAGATTATATATACAGAGAACCTGTCACCGTGTAATCTGCAGGCAGCGTGTTATAGAGCAGGAGGAGCTGAGCAGATTATATATACAGAGAACCTGTCACCGTGTAATCTGCAGGCAGCGTGTTATAGAGCAGGAGGAGCTGAGCAGATTATATATACAGAGAACCTGTCACCGTGTAATCTGCAGGCAGCGTGTTATAGAGCAGGAGGAGCTGAGCAGATTATATATACAGAGAACCTGTCACCGTGTAATCTGCAGGCAGCGTGTTATAGAGCAGGAGGAGCTGAGCAGATTATATATACAGAGAACCTGTCACCGTGTAATCTGCAGGCAGCGTGTTATAGAGCAGGAGGAGCTGAGCAGATTATATATACAGAGAACCTGTCACCGTGTAATCTGCAGGCAGCGTGTTATAGAGCAGGAGGAGCTGAGCAGATTATATATACAGAGAACCTGTCACCGTGTAATCTGCAGGCAGCGTGTTATTGACCATGTAAATATATTTATTCACTTAGCCTGCATAAGAGCATTCATTTACAAATCTTTCAAATTCACGTTACAGAGCTGGAGGAGCTGAGCAGATAGATATATAGTTTTGTGGGAAAACATTCAGTAACACGTGTCATTTATACATTAATATGTCTGCTTTTTCTGAGCTCAGTTGTACACGGGGACGGTCTTATCAGTGATTTATAGCATTGTCTGTGTAAGACCTCATGCATATGGCCGTGTATTCAGTTTGTGCCTATTCTTTGTTTTTCGCGGATTGAACGTGGAGGGCTACAATAAATGCGGACAACACTTGAATGTCCACCGTATCAGTTTGTCCGCGTGACCGCCCGTCCCACAATAATCACAATGTCCTATTATCTGATTTGTGGCCAAGAATAAACGTGGTTACAGTAGTGTGAGATGCACATGTCATGTGTCCATGTTTTGTAGGTCCTTGGTTTGCAGACCGTACAATGCATATGGTGTTGTGCCTGAGGTCTAAGGCTGCATTCACACGGCCATGGCTGGTCTCTTTAATGTGGTCTGTGTGACGCACACATTACCCGGACTGACCACGGCTCGCGTGAGCCCAGTTCACTGAATGATAGTGATCTATGGTGCTGTGACTTCCAGCCCATCCGTGGGCTATTATCCCGTACTTACATCCTCGATCACCATGATGTGAGCCGCAGTCAGTCCGGGAAATGTGAACGCCACACAGACTGCAGGCGGCTATGTGAACGCAGCCTCGGTGTGTATACAGCAGTCAGTACGTTTCGTGGTGTCGCGTTATGTCTGGTCTATTTTCCTCTGGGCATCAATGAGATTTATGGGCAAAACAAATTGTCTGAATGCGATTTGTGTGACTGTCGACTGCGTATCCTGACATCTGCCATAAGTTGTAGATGGCCATCTAGCAGCCCACGCTGTATTTAGTGCACGTCCCCTTAAACCCCTTACATGTACGTCGCTGGGCGGGTTTTTAAAGATGGCGCCTGAGCAGAGTGGGCGCCATAGCCGCGGGTGGCCGCCTGCTTCTTCTACACCCGCGGCTCATGTCCGCAACTGGCAGTTATTCCGATCGCGGACACTTAACCCCTCAGATGCCGTGGTCAATCCTGACAACGGCATCTGAGCACGTGAAACACCGGTGATCGGAGGAGCCGGAGTGTTTGCAGCAGCCCCTGCTGCATAGTATTCCCTGTAATAGGGCTCCATAGGAAAGTAGTGAAATCATCATAGATTCCAATGCAAGTGCACTGGAGTCTGATGGTGGCGATCTAGTGATTGCATGTTAGAGTGCCCTATGGGCACTCTAAAGTGTGAAAACATATTCCAATCGCCCTCCCCTTTCCCAAAATAATAATAAAAGAACAAAAAAAATTGAAAACGTGCACATCATGGGTGTCGTGATGTGCGAAAACGCCCAAAGTATAAAAATATATTCGCAAAACAGCAGGAAAAAAAGCATCCAAATCGATGTTTTTGGTCGCTTCATTTTCTGCAAAAAGAAATTGAATAAAATGTGATCAAAAAGTCTGACGCACCCCAGAATGGTATGGATGAAAGGTTCAGATTGCCCTGGAAGAAATGAGCCCCCACACAGCTCCGAACACATAATTACAGTAAAGTTATAGGGGGTCAAAGTATGGTGACAAAAAATAAGATTTTTAGTTTATTTATTTTTTATCACTGTCAAAAACTGTACAGAGGTATCGCCGGATTCATACTGACCTGTAGAATAACAGTAACCGGTCAGTTTGATAGTACATCGAACGCCACAAAAACAAAAAAAATGCAACTTTTATTTATTTTTAATCTTTTAGCAATTTCACCCCATTTTTAACAATCCCTCGTATGGCTATGTGAACAGACAAATAACAAAAAGTTATGGCTCTGTAAAGGCAGGGAGCGCAAAATGAAAACGCAAAAACAAAACAAAAACCTCCATGCCTGAAAGGGTTAATCTCGGTGACTGCCGGCCCAGCACTTGGTAGTATTGATTTCCAGATGCACATGATGGCGGAGGCCTTGTCGTGTGCTCGGCCGGCCGGCTGCCCGTGGCCTGTATGCGGAGTAGTAGAAGGTTAGTGGGAAAGGACTGAAGCCGCTGACGTCACCGCGTGGAGCCCGGGAAGCCGTCTGCCAGGCGCACTTTGACCCGCGTCTTTTCTGTATTTTAACGCCTTCTTTCGTCACGTGGTGGATACAGTTTACTATTGCATTGTGTTACTTTGTATCTTTTAACAGGAAATCTTATAAATAGTGTTTACCCCTGTGCCAAGTTCTGCAGCGTTCTGTTATACTTTCAGTTTCTGTTAACAACATCTCTGCTTGATGTTGTTGAATGGAAACTTTCCCAGAGGATGAACCTTGACAGACCTGCATTTTCCCCACATCTGAGTGACTGCAGTAGTATCCCGTCTAGACACTTCGCGGTGAGCTAACCACAGTGCAGATCTCTGGTCGGGACAGGCGTCCATTTCCTAAGTAGCTAGCGCAGTCATCTTAATAATGGTCCGAAACCGAAGCTTCAGGTATAAAGCGTCACAGAAGTCTTCCTTATGCAGTAATAAAGCTGGATCAGAATATTGTGGTAATTGCTTATAATGCAAAATTTAGTATAGCCATTGACAATAAAATCTGTATAGCGCCACCTACACCTTGTACTTATTTTTATAGATTTGTCTGCCGGAGATGGACGCACATGCTCAGTTCCGTCCTTCCACTGCCACCAGCCATATTTTCTGTTAGAACCTGTGACAGTTTGGGTCCATTCACACGTCCCTAGTGTATTGCGGATCCGCAATACACCCGGCCGGCACCCCCATAGAACTCCCTATTCTTGTCTGCAATTGCGGACAAGAATAGGACATGCTCTATTTTTTTTCCGGGGGCGCGCTCCGGAAATGCGGACAGCACACTGTGCTGTCCACATCCATTCCTGCCCCATGGAGAATAAATGGGTCCTTGCGGAACAGATGCGGACCCATTCTATGGGCGTGTGAATAGACCTTTACAGGAAGAGAGCTGCGGCAGAAAGGAACCCCCCTTGAGCTTAGATAGAAAGCACTGCAGCAGAAAGGACATGCCTTCAGGGAGAGGACACACACCCTGAGCTGTGGTGGAGCTGCAGCAGAAAGGACGCACACCCTGAGCTGTGGTGGAGCTGCAGCAGAAAGGACGCACACCCTGAGCTGTGGTGGAGCTGCAGCAGAAAGGACGCACACCCTGAGCTGTGGTGGAGCTGCAGCAGAAAGGACGCACACCCTGAGCTGTGGTGGAGCTGCAGCAGAAAGGACGCACACCCTGAGCTGTGGTGGAGCTGCAGCAGAAAGGACGCACACCCTGAGCTGTGGTGGAGCTGCAGCAGAAAGGACGCACACCCTGAGCTGTGGTGGAGCTGCAGCAGAAAGGACGCACACCCTGAGCTGTGGTGGAGCTGCAGCAGAAAGGACGCACACCCTGAGCTGTGGTGGAGCTGCAGCAGAAAGGACGCACACCCTGAGCTGTGGTGGAGCTGCAGCAGAAAGGACACACACCCTGAGCTGCCAGCCTGAAAGAAATCTAGCAGAGCAAGTGGAGAATCAATTGTGGAGATCTCTGGACCCGTGTCGCATACAGGGCTGGATTTAGGCTAGAAATTTAGCTTTAATCATGGAATGTCCATATAATTTACAGTTAGTCTCGCTTATGTTTTGTAATATTGGTGATGGACCTTACCCAGGACTATAGTGAAGCATTGGTCCTTTAGGCTACTTTCACACTTGCGGCAGAGAGATCTGATAAGCGGTTCCGTCACCCGAACTGCCTGCTGGATCCGGCAAAACGTATGCCAATTGATGGCATTTGTAAGACTGATCAGTCAGAAAAATGCATTGAAATGCCGGATACTGACCAGCACTTGGATAAATCTAGTCCCAGCTGCAGAGGCCTCCGTGTTCTTGTTGTGTACTGTGCATCGCGTGTTTTTCATGTTTTGCCCCACAGTGCATTACATAGAGTACCTGAAGAATATAAAGTGCATGGGTAGGCGATGGGGACCCAGTTATCACCCAGCATTTCGCCACCTCCAATGTTACATGCATGACGATGGTTTGTACGGCAGAAGATGATTGGGTTACAGCAGATTCGCAGGTTTCCCCTCCAATGTGTAGAACATGTCTATAGTTCTGTACCTCGCTGTATATCCGGCTGGCGGAAGGAGAAGCCTATCCATGTGGTGGTCTCCCCGTTAATATCGCTGCTCTCCAGTTTATTCCAATCTGCATAATTAGCAGGAATATTGAGAAGCGGCGCGTGTTGCTATCATTTGTCAGACCGTCTGTCAGCGCTGTCGCTGTGTAGATTTCCTGTAATGTACACATTCCCTTATTTTTCACAGCTGGCTCCAAATTATACATTAATTTCTAAATAATGGAGATCAGCAGCCGCAGCTCCACACTCGGCGGTTGATTAAAACACTGCCGGCGTTTCTTGTCTGCGGAAAGCTGTCATTACGGTGTGGAAACGCACTCCCACCTGCCACGCCGTGTAGCAGTTCCAGGTCTGGCAGAGGAGAAGTTCATGCTTCCCGCTCGTATTAGTCAAGGCTTTTCTTTGTGGTCTTTTGCGTTTTTGCATTACTCACATTGTGAAGTGTCTTGAAATTGAAATGACCTACAAAATCTTTAGTCCGATCTGTGACCTGCACTTTTCCTCCCAGTGCCATCTTCTACAATGAGCCCATAAAACACCTTAAATTGGCTAAATTGGCCTCTAGTGTAACAGTAAATAGTGAAGGCTTAGGTAAATGGATCATGTCCTAGTGTTGCGGGTAATGGACAGTCCTCATGGACCGGGAAGGCAACGCGCCAGGACGTAACTGCAGCCTCCTTATTTCTGAGTCACTTTACTTCTGATTAAAATAAAATTCTGATCGTCCCCTAAATGTTGAGGTCGTTTTAACCAGTTTTAGCCTCTCATGTACCTGATGACTGTGCACAGCGGCTGGAACGCAACGAGTTCTGGGAATAAACCCTTGTTACAGGGAATCTCCCTGTCCAGCTTGTCAGCGATCGGTGTGATTGGTTAGTATATGTGCTGGGTGTAGGCTCTGATCTCCACAGAGCCTGCAATAAGGTAAGGCTCCGCCTTCCCACTGTGCCCCTACTATGCCACCCTGTGCCCTTCACACATTAAGAACCTGAATATACAGCTGACACTGCTGCACAGCTGGCATAGATCCCTGCCATTTAACCCCGTATATGCCACAGTGTGTAGCGACTGCGGTGTCCATTGGGTTAACAGAGGGAGGGAGTCCTTCCCACCCCCGTTGGGACACTGCACTGTGATGGCAGCCTCATGATGGTTACCATGGCAATCGGACGCCTTACAAAAGCATTCAGGCTTGTGCTATACTCTGCCGTATAAGTATTGCAGAGTATAGTACAGCCATCCGCTCCACTGGATCTTCAAGATCCAAGTGGGACTTGATAAAAAAAAAAAAAAAGTTAAAATAAATTACATGTAATTGGTTTTGCTGCGTCCATAACGACCTGATCTATAAAAGGATCATGACGCAATTGCTGTTTTTGTCCTCTTACTCTCTCCCCCCCCCCCCCCCCAATTTTTTTTTTTTTTTTTATAAAAAGCGTTCAAAAAGTCATGTATCCCATAGTGGTACCAATAAAAACTACAGCCCGTTCCACAAAAAACAAGCCCTCAGACAGCCATGTTTGCTGAAAAATAGTCTTATGGCTGCTAGTATATGGTGATGTAAGATCGAACTTATTTTTAATAAGTGATTTTATGTTGCAAAAGTAGTAAAACATGAAAAAGTTATCATCATATATACCCCATAAAAAATGTAAATAAACACTGACAGAATTGCACGTTTTGCCCACCTCGCCTCCTGAAGAACGGTATGTTACGTGACTGCGTTAGATCCCATGTCGCAGCCAATGATCTCTCGCCTTTCAAAGTCCTGGAAAAGCCGTCTCCATTCCTTGTGCTCAGCTGAATGGGTTGATACTTTTTCCCCAACATGTTGCTAAGTGAAAGGTAACTTCAATCTATATGCAAATGAGCAGTTAAGTGCACTGAGGGAGTGACCAAGACCACCTGTGCACCTCCTACTTCCTCTACCAGCCCCTCCCTCTCTTTCTTGATTGGCTCTGAAGAGGTGACTGCACATGGAAAGGGAGGCACTAGCAAAGAAAGTAGGAGGAACAGAGGTGCACATTGTGTCTTGGGTCCGCCCTCAGTGCACTTAACTGCTCATTTGTATATAGATTGAATGAGACTGAGCTCTAAGTGAAAAGTATGATTACATTCAGCAGAGCTAAGGCATGGTGGCTGGTGTAGCGGTGAGTGTCCCGCTGACAGATTGGTTGGATCCTTGTACTTCCCGGCGGTGCCGTACATGCCCGTCACTGTTACCTACAATACTGATGGAGGGGCCAAGAAGCAAACATGACATTGAAATGTGGACGACTGGAGGCTGCAGATGCCTTCTTTCTCCTTGGAAGTCGCCCTCCTACGTTGATAGGAATATATTCCCACTTTTATAAAACAAGCCTCCGGCTCGGACAGCGTGGCTTGTGAGTTCTTCCTGCTCTCATTGATTTGTGTCTTAGTGATCCATTAACTTTTATTTAAGTAAATGGTTAGTTTCAGTAATTTCAAGTAATTATCCGACTTCCAGGAGCAGGGGGAGATTATCCGTCCATATGAACCTGGAAAATGGTTGGGAAGTGGCGCTGGTGTCCTGGAGGGGAAGGTTTAATGTCCATTTTCAGAACGGTCTTGCTTGTTAGCGGCAGGATCACGGTAACTTTCTCTGATCCGGAATAGATGACGGCGAGCGGCATGAATCACTGTGAGTCAGTTCCTGAAACCGCTGCACGTCTTGAAGTTCTTGGCTGAGCCCTCGAGCAGGAAATCCAGGATTCAATGACTTCCTCTCAGAGAACTGCTCATGGAAGTGTTAGCGGTTAGTGTATAGGCTGCTGTTCAAAGCGATTCGGACCTGAACGCTTAGGAAACAAAGGCATATAAATCCGCCCGAGGAGCCGACTGGACAGAAGCAATGCTCGGGATTGTATAGAAGTGCACACAGCTGCTTATATTACAATATGTGTCATTCATTTTATTTTTTTACGTCAAGTGTAAAAACATATGAAATGGGATTCGGGTTCTCTGGAGCCATGCTTTTTATATCGGCACTCTAATGGACCTAGTGGGATATTTGAAAACTCTCATCAGGACAGCCGCTTTATTGGACTTTTGCAACAAATCAATCCAAAACAGGCCCTGAGCGGCATATACCAGGGCTAGGCAACCTCTGGCACTGCAGCTGTTGTGAAGCTACAACTCCCAGCATGCATACTTGCTCTTCTCTACTCAGAACTCCCATAGAGTGAACCGAGCATGCTGGGAACTGTAGTTTCATAACAGCTGGAGTGCCGCAGGTTGACCCCTGGCATGTACCATGCAAGTACGCTGTCGCACGCCGCCAGTTTTGTTGCAGAGCCATTTCTGCAGCTGAAAATCTGTTCCACGTAACTAAATGGAGCCTGCATAAATCCATGTGCCTGCTGCCAAAACATCCCCTTTAAAGTCAATGCAACAGATTTTCAGTCACTGAAAATGTTCTGCAACAAAATCTGCCGCGTGTGAATGTTCCCTAGAAGTCAGCGGCTAAAGAGCTAACTTCTGCTAGCATGGCTGGGGTGGTACAGGAGCATCAGTGGTTTGCCGTGAAATCGCCGCACAACTGTCAATCACAAGTGGCCCCTGAAGAAATAGGTTACAGGTGAGTGGGTTGTACGTAAGTCATGGTAATACCATTATTTTACTCTGGTGACCCTGCGTCACTGTGGAGTCCCAGCCTTGAAGAGGACTTTACATGGCCGATACTCGGGATAGGCTGGCAATACCCGATACGACCATTCTGCAGTGGATGGAACGGTGTCGTTCTAGAGCAACTTCACAACTGCTGATCAGTAGGTGTTGGACCCCATAAATTTTTTTTTGTTTGTTTTTTATTTTAACATTTTCTTTTCATAGAAAGAATACATCCATAAAAAACACATTACTCCAACAATAAGCAAAAATCGAATATTAACAATTAATAATTACAATTCATTTCTTCTTTCTTTCTCCCCTTCCACCCTCCCTCCGCAATACCCTCCCACCCCAAAAGGGAGGGGAGGGGGGGGGGGGGGGACGTGAGAAGAAAAAGAGACACAACATCCTCCAGCCCTAAAGTAACCAATTTTTCCATACTTGGTCGAGATTTAGTGATTATTTTTTTTTTTTTTGTGTGATTCTTCATCACACGTTCTTCTTTAATTAGGTTATCTATTACTTTTCTCCACTGTCCCACCGTCGGTGAGTCTGCCTTTATCCATTTCCTGAGTATAAGAAGTCTGGCCTGAAATAATACTTTATTCAAAACCAGTCGTATTTTTTTATTTAACTTGGACCCCATCATTCAGATATTGATATTTTCATCAAATATCCTGGACAACCCCTTTAAAGGAAAAGGTGGTAATAAAACCATTTCCATAATGTAACGTTAAAGCACTATGTACGTTTTTTGTATAGATTGGTGATTTCAGATGAGACTTGCAATCCAAAAGGTAAAACCGTATTCTGCAGCTCAATAATCTGCCAAGTATGAATGGGGTTCACACAGTTCTTGTACCAGTCACCGACCTTTCTCAGGCCTCCGATTCTCCATTTGTTACTATTTGGTAAATTCTTACAAACACAAAATATATATATACATACATACATACATTTTTTTTAATACTCAATCTGTTCATGTATTGCAGCATATTGCACCATGTTTTCTGCCCCCTGGGGTCCAGAGGGATTCTCGGTGCATATTCCTTGTCATATTCTTACAAGTGCCTCTCAATTCCCTTGCTTCTCTTCGAGGAAAGCTAAAATTAATGAAATGCAAAAAAAGTTTCTAAATTATGACTCTGCCTGTGAATTATTTACGTGTGTCCCTAGCTTCGCTGATTGCTGTGTGTGCAGTATTTGTGTTCCGTTGGTAGGTACGCTTTGACCTTAGGCTGGAGGATGGTGCTGAGCACTGCAGTAGGTGCGTGCCTTTGTTCTACACTTTAGTGCACCCATCAAGCACAATGAAGTAGTAACTTGTAAGCCAGTCTGTGTAAATATGGAATGCGCAGCCTTTTGTGTCTCGTCTGTGAAGGTTCTCATGTATCCAGGTCATGGTATATCTGTAAAGAATAAATCAAGGCAACTGGACGTCCTGTAGATTTCTTCCAACGAGCTTTCTCAATTCTGAGTGACCGCAGAATTCCTGTACGGTCACTCAGAATTGAGAAAGCTCGTTGGAAGAACGAGTGAAACGTTTTCAAGAAATCTACAGGACGTCCAGTTGCCTTGATTTATTCTTTACAGACGTATACTTTTGTGTCTTGGCTCTGAATAATCAGTGGTCTTGAATCCATAGAAGAGTTGAATTCACGTGGCAGCAGGCTAGTTTGGAAGTAATTGGTTTACGATGTGATGTATGAATTAGTATAAAAAGATTGCAGTGAGCGCCTTTCATCTGCTCGACCCCTGATCTCCTTTAATTGAATGTGGACATTTTTGGGCTTTTTGTTGATAATCCGCGTGACACCTGTGATACAAAGGGACGACTGATGTGGCAACGATCAGCAGTGAGACGTGGTGGTGAAGAACGTGAAATGTTTCTGCATGATTCAGGGTACGGCGACGCCGTTAGGTTTCCTGACACAGTTTTCGGACCCGAATTCAGGAGTGGGTCATAAAATGGGAGAGAGTATAAAGGACAGATACGACTTCTTTTTTTTTTTTTTTTTTTTTTTTTTTATTCACTCTTGGTTTTGGCTTCCTGAACGCGTGGCTGTATTGTCAGGCATTTGCCACCAATTGTAATAAAGTAATAAAATGTTTATGGTGAAGCTGAACTGGTAACCACCTAACCATCTCCCCGACCCATTCCTAGGACCTGTCCAGCCCGTCAGTGTCCTGATTTCTGCAGCTGCGGTGGACACTGCTTATTAGCGACTACACTGTCAGATACGGTTTTGACTCATTGACAGAATTTAAGATGTTTCTGTGAGGAGTCCTGCGTTCTGTCAGTAGTTTGTGGAGCTGCAGGTTGGGAGCTCGGTGGACGTTCCCCGTGTTTCACTCGAAGCTCTCGCTTATGTCACTGTCCCTCTCACTCTGACAGTGAGAAGTCTTCTCCTGCTTCTCAGTCTCTGGCCCCGTGCTCAGGTAGAGGTTAGCAATGAGCTAGTAATGGGCCTATATGCAGGTTTATTAGTAGTACTGTACGTGGCACAGACGCTGCATTGACCCAGTGCACATAGGATTTGCATCGAAGCTGCGTACACCGAGCGCTAGAACCTCTGCAGAACCGGCTGACCCATTCATCTGAATCTGACTTGCCACTGAAACTCCCTGATTCAGCTGAATTAAGCCGATTTTGTGCGAGAAACCTGCTGTGTGTGAATGGTTTGTCTAGCTGAACCCCATGGCTTCTTGCGCTTCGGCCCGGGGTGCAGGCTCCTTTCTTCCATCTGAATAGGTCCACATCTGTGATCCAGTCTCGCGCCCGCACGGACTGCATGGACGTCTAACCATCCAGGCGGCTGTGTAGTGTAAAGGAAGATGAATGACGCAATAAACCTTACAGTGAATCCATTCAGTCTACAAAGTAATACAAGCCTTTCTCTGAATACATTAGGAAGCGGCCACAAGGTGACTGTAAATTACCGCAGTGATTTCTGGAGCTGTGAAGCCAGAGGCGCAGATACAGATGTTCGCCATCTCGTCCTGCGGAGCGAGGATTGCGGTCGGTGTGAAGATATTCAATCATCATTACCTTCAGCTACAGTTCACACACAGGTTATGAAGGTTCACGAGGCTGTGCCGTGGCGGGGTCGGCCTTGATGGCTTATCCCACGTGCTGAGACGGTGTCGGTGATCTCCGCCAGGGTCACTGCTGCCTGATGTCGTCTGGTCCTCGTGCATAGTAGTCGTTGGGGCTGATTTATTAATTTACAGGCAAGATGTCTGCATTACACCTCCTGACAACTCTCGCTGACTTTGCCCAATTCTTGGATGATGTACTTAACACATTTTATACATCCCATTCACCATGCACATTACAGATCTGTCAGCAGGATCAACCCCATTTAACCAGTTAGAGCCCCTGGTAGGGTTGATCCTAGGGAGTGAAACAACCCCTCTCCTCTTTAAATCTGTGGCCTTGTTTTTGGGAAATCGGTTTTATTGCTTTTGCTAATGAGGTCTTCAGTGCAGCAGGCCTGGCCCTTGGAGCCCCCCTTCACCTTCCCTCCTCGCCCTCTTCCTGTCGGACCCTGTAAGGGTACTTTCCCATTTGAGTTAAAGTTTTCCGGTATTGAGTTCTGTACTAGGGGCTTAATACCGGAAAAAAACGGAACAGTTTTATCCTAATGCATTCTGAATGGAGAGCGATACGTTTTCTCTCCAGCCAAAAATACTGATCACTTGCCGGATCCGACATTAATTTACATTGAAGTGTATTAGTGCCGGCATTAAGTGTTCCGGGAAAACAGATCCGGACTTCCGGTCTGCGCATGCGCAGGCCTTTAAAAATGAAAAAAAAAATCTAATACTGGATCAGTTTTTCCGGATGGTACCGGAGAGAGAGATCTGGTATTTCAATGCATTTGTCAGACTGATCTGCATCCGGATCCGTCTTACAAATGCGTCTGGATTGCAGGATCTGCCTGCCAGAATCCTCTACCGCAAGTGTGAAAGTAGCCTAATCCTGCACCAGTGAATGTTCAATTTGCTCATGCACAGTACCACAGCACATCTCACTTGGCTTTCCTCCATGTCGAGACCTGAACTGCGCATGCGCTGATTGAGCTGTCGTGGTGCATGAGCAAGTTGCATGGCCAGGCACAGTTTTAATGGTACGGCCTCTGCTTTACCTACGTTGAAGAATATTCCGTATTCATCGCCCGGTTTATCTCTTGAAGCATCGCACTTTGAAGGGCATCCAGCATTAAATCCCCTTTTATAGTTTTTATTTTTTAGCTTCAAGTCTACAGATCCCCTTACTATGGTACTAAAATCCCCAAATCTCCTGCCGCCTGTTAGTAACTTGCTGTTGGCTGCGATCACGTGGCGTTGAGTGACCGGTGATGGCTATTGGCCGGCTTTATACTGGGATAATGATGTGGTGTGTGTGTGGCACTGTACACTGACGTATAGAAGAGATGACGGTCGTCGGTATTAAAGGGCTGTGTTCGGTCAGACGTTGCGCAGTGTTCAGGATGGATTAGAACAGCGCGCCCCGATCTGATGTTACTAACTCGTCTCATCTCGTAACTTGCACAATGTTCTCATCCATAGCTCCCACGTTCTATTGTTCCCCTCGCCGTCCTCCCCTCCGAGGTCAGCGAGGGCTGCCGTGATTTGGTTGTGTGGCTCTGAGTGTTTATGCATCTGCGTGCTAATTCCTGCAAAGTGGCAGATGTGGAAGAGAAGTGCGTGGCGGTAAAAAGCGAGGAAACCCAGCAGCGAAAAGCTTCACAGGATCCTATTTCTACAGAGTTTATATTTAAAGTTCATGAAGCAAGAGGGGATAACGTAAAAGACGTCTGTGGAGCTTGGCATGGCACCAGGATGACCTCATCCGCATGTTATCGGAAGACGGCGCCCATATCCGTGCTGGTAGGAGCTGCTGTGATTGAGGGAAGGCGTGCTGACAGCTTTAGGGTCTCCTGGATTTTTTATTTATTTTTTGTAAAAATAAATGTGTAACGTGGTTGTGCTGGTCGTATCAGAGCTGTATCATCCAGAAACGTACAGGAGAAAGCAGAAACGCTTTTCAGGCTTTGACAATGGCACCTACCACATGGATAGAGCTGTGTGACTGGAGACCACTATTAATTGCCTTGGGGTCTTTACTCTGCCTCTAAGGGCGCATTCCCACAAGCGTAATTCATGTCAGTGGGGCCACAAAAGACGCAGCCTGCACACTGTGTGCTGTCCGCATCCGTCGTTCTGTTCCACGGCCCCTCGTATAGAGCATGTCCTATTCTTGCAGACAAGAATAGACATTTTCTATATAGCACCAGCCATGTGCAGTCCGCAAAATGTGGAACGCACACGGCTGGTATCCGTGTTTTGCGGATCCGCAATTAGCGGACCACAAAACACTTGCGGTTGTCTGAATGCACCCCAGGACTTCTTGAGAGCTTTGAAGTCTATGGTGGCTTGTTTGCCAAACTTACCAGTACGGTGGGACAGGTTGATCCCCGGTTCTGTGGTGGACAAAGAGGTGCTGCAGCTCCCAGGACAAGGCTGGGCAGTAATTTCTTCCGTGACATTGCCTGCTTTTCTTTTTTCCATTTCTCTGATCTGATCATAATGCGGTTGCTGAACTGTCAGAGCCATCAACCAAATTACCAGCTGGTTGTGCCCCACTTCCAGTAGGTACGCGTGGCCCCGTGCCACCCTACTGCCCTTGCCATAGAATTCCCTTTTACATTCTGTGCTTTTATTTGCTCTCGCAGTTGACTAGGACACGGCCATCTCCTCAGTTTCTTCTAGGTGTAGCCCACGTTCTCTTGTTAACAGCGCCCGACATGTGTCCCAACAACCACACGGGCAGGAGAGCCCCCAACAAGAGCGGAGAACGGCCCCCTCATGGGTATACATGGGCGCCTCTTCAGACATCCGCAGATGTGCAGCTGGGAGCTCATGTATAATGCATCTCTTGGTGCACTTTGAAGTTTGCGTTACCTTTTATTCAGACCCAACTTCAAAGCTGCCCAATTTATACATGGACAACACAAGATGGGGAAAAATAGCTTCTGAGAGGTAAAGTGGGAGTCGGCGGAATAGATGGAGGGGTGTTAATAATTCAGCGCACGGTTAGGAAAGGTTAAACTGAAGGCAGGGCTTTACTGTGCGAAGCCTGGCTGTGATTTAATATTAAAAGATGGAGAGTGCATTGTGTGTTAGGAATGGAGGGGGTCTTGGGTTTAGAAGGGGGTTGTGATGACACCAGGTCCTGCCCAATAGTCCATAGGAGGAGATGAGTGGTGTAGATCCGTACGGAATCTGCGTCTTGGCCCTGGAGCTTCAATCTTCGCCTCGGAGTTGGATATTGAGGCATCCGTATGGAGCGGTTATGTATAAGATGCGAGTCACAGGGAGGTGCGAGGTGCTGGGGATTATTGGACACATTCAAAAATAAACCGGACCGAGAACTTGAGCCGTGACAAACAGGCCGTCGTGCAGCCTTTGCCCATCAGGTGTTACTCGGGGCTTGACTAAAACTACCTATTATCCGTCAGTAACCTGACATTGTTATGAGGAATAGGGTAGCCACTACCCCATCAAAAGTTCTTCTGTAGGGTACGTCCACGTGTGGCGGATATACTGTGGATTTTCTGTGCAAATCCTGCAGCATTTTATAGCGCCGGCAAAGTGGATGAGCCTTTAAGAATTCTCACCCACTGCTGCTACAAAAAAAGCTGCCGTCTGACGACTCTGACCTGCAGTCCGAACTTAGTCCACAGAAGGTCCAAGCTGGAGATGTCACTTTTTTTGCTGTACATGGGGGGAAGCCATTGCAAAGTCTGCATGTGACAACATCTGTGACTGACGTTCTGTGGGGCCTTATTCTAATGGTTGTGGCTTGAAATCCTGGGACCCTATTGCAGTTATCTGTAACAGGAATCCCCTCCCCTATATGCCATCATTTGAACCCCTGTGTGTATGATCTATAGCACTGTAAAAGTGAAGGATTTGTCTAGTAGGATAGCTAAGTCTGTCATTACTGTGTAGTACTACTGTCCTATGTGCTGGCGATGTATAGGAGCCCCTGCAGGCAGCAGCCAGGTGGAGACCCCTATGCACTCCCTATAGCTACTGGCTTATGTGCCGGCGATGTATAGGAGCCCCTGCAGGCACCAGCTAGGTGGAGACCCCTATGCACTCCCTATAGCTACTGGCTTATGTGCCGGCGATGTATAGGAGCCCCTGCAGGCACCAGCCAGGTGGAGATCCCTATGCACTCCCTATAGCTACTGGCTTATGTGCCGGCAATGTATAGGAGCCCCTGCAGGCACCAGCCAGGTGGAGATCCCTATGCACTCCCTATAGCTACTGGCTTATGTGCCGGCGATGTATAGGAGCCCCTGCAGGCACCAGCCAGGTGGAGATCCCTATAGCAACTGGCTTATGTGCCGGCGATGTATAGGAGCCCCTGCAGCCACCATCCAGGTGGAGATCCCTCTGCACTCCCTATAGGTACTGGCTTATGTGCCAGCAATGTATAGGAGCCCCTGCAGGCACCAGCCAGGTGGAGATCCCTATGCACTCCCTATAGCTACTGGCTTATGTGCTAGTAGATGTGCAATGTATAGGAGCCCCTGCAGGCACCAGCCAGGTGGAGATCCCTCCGCACTCCCTATAGCTACTGGCTTATGTGCCGGCGATGTATAGGAGCCCCTGCAGGCACCAGCCAGGTGGAGATCCCTATGCACTCCCTATAGCTACTGGCTTATGTGCCGGCGATGTATAGGAGCCCCTGCAGGCACCAGCCAGGTGGAGATCCCTATGCACTCCCTATAGCTACTGGCTTATGTGCCGGCGATGTATAGGAGCCCCTGCAGGCACCAGCCAGGTGGAGATCCCTATGCACTCCCTATAGCTACTGGCTTATGTGCCGGCGATGTATAGGAGCCCCTGCAGGCACCAGCCAGGTGGAGATCCCTATAGCAACTGGCTTATGTGCCGGCGATGTATAGGAGCCCCTGCAGCCACCATCCAGGTGGAGATCCCTCTGCACTCCCTATAGGTACTGGCTTATGTGCCAGCAATGTATAGGAGCCCCTGCAGGCACCAGCCAGGTGGAGATCCCTATGCACTCCCTATAGCTACTGGCTTATGTGCTAGTAGATGTGCAATGTATAGGAGCCCCTGCAGGCACCAGCCAGGTGGAGATCCCTATGCACTCCCTATAGCTACTGGCTTATGTGCCGGCGATGTATAGGAGCCCCTGCAGGCACCAGCCAGGTGGAGATCCCTATGCACTCCCTATAGCTACTGGCTTATGTGCCGGCAATGTATAGGAGCCCCTGCAGGCACCAGCCAGGTGGAGATCCCTCCGCACTCCCTATAGCTACTGGCTTATGTGCTGGTGATGTATAGGAGCCCCTGCAGGCACCAGCCAGGTGGAGATCCCTCCGCACTCCCTATAGCTACTGGCTTATGTGCCGGCGATGTATAGGAGCCCCTGCAGGCACCAGCCAGGTGGAGATCCCTCCGCACTCCCTATAGCTACTGGCTTATGTGCCGGCGATGTATAGGAGCCCCTGCAGGCACCAGCCAGGTGGAGATCCCTATGCACTCCCTATAGCTACTGGCTTATGTGCCGGCGATGTATAGGAGCCCCTGCAGGCACCAGCCAGGTGGAGATCCCTATGCACTCCCTATAGCTACTGGCTTATGTGCCGGCGTTGTATAGGAGCCCCTGCAGGCACCAGCCAGGTGGAGATCCCTATGCACTCCCTATAGCTACTGGCTTATGTGCCGGCGATGTATAGGAGCCCCTGCAGGCACCAGCCAGGTGGAGATCCCTATAGCAACTGGCTTATGTGCCGGCGATGTATAGGAGCCCCTGCAGCCACCATCCAGGTGGAGATCCCTCTGCACTCCCTATAGGTACTGGCTTATGTGCCAGCAATGTATAGGAGCCCCTGCAGGCACCAGCCAGGTGGAGATCCCTATGCACTCCCTATAGCTACTGGCTTATGTGCTAGTAGATGTGCAATGTATAGGAGCCCCTGCAGGCACCAGCCAGGTGGAGATCCCTATGCACTCCCTATAGCTACTGGCTTATGTGCCGGCGATGTATAGGAGCCCCTGCAGGCACCAGCCAGGTGGAGATCCCTATGCACTCCCTATAGCTACTGGCTTATGTGCCGGCAATGTATAGGAGCCCCTGCAGGCACCAGCCAGGTGGAGATCCCTCCGCACTCCCTATAGCTACTGGCTTATGTGCTGGTGATGTATAGGAGCCCCTGCAGGCACCAGCCAGGTGGAGATCCCTCCGCACTCCCTATAGCTACTGGCTTATGTGCCGGCGATGTATAGGAGCCCCTGCAGGCACCAGCCAGGTGGAGATCCCTCCGCACTCCCTATAGGTACTGGCTTATGTGCCGGCGATGTATAGGAGCCCCTGCAGGCACCAGCCAGGTGGAGATCCCTCCGCACTCCCTATAGGTACTGGCTTATGTGCTGGTGATGTATAGGAGCCCCTGCAGGCACCAGCCAGGTGGAGACCCCTATGCACTCCCTATAGCTACTGGCTTATGTGCCGGCGATGTATAGGAGCCCCTGCAGGCACCAGCCAGGTGGAGATCCCTCCGCACTCCCTATAGCTACTGGCTTATGTGCCGGCGATGTATAGGAGCCCCTGCAGGCACCAGCCAGGTGGAGATCCCTCCGCACTCCCTATAGCTACTGGCTTATGTGCCGGCAATGTATAGGAGCCCCTGCAGGCACCAGCCAGGTGGAGATCCCTCCGCACTCCCTATAGCTACTGGCTTATGTGCCGGCAATGTATAGGAGCCCCTGCAGGCACCAGCCAGGTGGAGATCCCTCCGCACTCCCTATAGCTACTGGCTTATGTGCCGGCAATGTATAGGAGCCCCTGCAGGCACCAGCCAGGTGGAGATCCCTCCGCACTCCCTATAGCTACTGGCTTATGTGCCGGCAATGTATAGGAGCCCCTGCAGGCACCAGCCAGGTGGAGATCCCTCCGCACTCCCTATAGGTGCTGGCTTGTTTTGCCATAAAGGAATATTGTGCAACATGATGTTCCTGGAGGTGTCTGCGGCAGGTTTCCCTGTGGAGCGCTGCACACCTCCCTGCTGAGGCTTATAATAGCCTGATGTGGAGGTAATGCGGCTCACAGCAGAACTCTGCTACGTGGGTCCAGGGTCCAGGATCATCATTTCATTTCAGAGCATCAGTTCAGTGAAACCCTTGGAGTCCTTTCTGTCCCCAGCGCACTAATAAACCTTAGAGAAATAGAACTAATCCTGTAGGCCTCTGACCCATCCACGTTCCCCCATTATCCTGCTTCTTGGAGGCTATTCACCTTGTGGGCAAACCACGGATCCTAGAGGTAAACATCCAACCTCTGTTTCCTCTGACCAGACATTGCTGCAGACTCTGCGCACCCCAGCAGTACCACCGCTTTGGGTGACCACTGTAATGAGGAGGAGATGCTTAACGCATGCATGAACCTCCCTTATTACTGCTAAGACCTCTTGGCCTGAGCTTCTATTGGGGCACGTCCTCAAGGGATGACTCCGCTGCCGAATTAAGGCTTATTCACAGAAGCTCATCAGAAGCTTGTCCTCATCCGATCTGCATTTTAATTGGGTCGCATACAGACCCCCAGCCACAATAGATGCCACAGCACTGTGTGTCCACATCTGTATGTCCGTTCCGTGGCAGCCGTAAAGACAGAACAGGTTTTAGTATTCTCCGTTTTACAGACAAGGCTAGGACTCTTAGAGGGCAGGACGCACACGGCCGGTATCCGTCTTCTGTGGACGGCAAAAAGAAACTTCTGATTCTTGCAGTAGGTCTTCTACTTTCCACCATTGCATTGTAAAACCTTCAGCATATTGAAAACGGATAGCGGTACAGGTCAGTTTATGCTGCGTCTTGTTTTCCTGCAGCGAGTGGATGAGATTCTAAACATTTCACCCACTTTGTGTAAATACTGTGGGTTTTCTGCAGGCAATTCCATTCTCCAGAATCTGCAGCATTTACTCCTCGTGTGGTCGCGCCCTTTTTATAGATTTTGCTTCTGACAGAAATTACGGTAATATATTTTTTTTTCTTCCTTAAAGGTAACTGTCATATTTTTTTATTTTATTTGCTAGTTTATTAGAGCTCGGCATGTACACCTGAGTGAGTCTGTCAATGATTGCCGAAAGATCTGTAATTACCTTCTAATAACAGCTTTCATTAATGTCCACTGCTCCCTTAAAAGACCGTTGCCAGGGCTCCTCTGTCTCCAGCTAATTGTAAACAGAAGACGGAGGGGCGGTCCTTCACTCTGCATTAGGCTTCAGAGTGAGGAGGCGTGTCTCAGTAATCCAATCTGATTGGCTGGCAGGAAGCTGCTGGCTACAGCAAGTGTGTATGGGAAGTGAGGGAAAGCAGTGCTGGCCTCAGAGAACTGGCAGAGGAGCCATCTTGAGAAGGTCCTCATAATGTAGGATTCAAAACAGCCTTAACTAAGGGGGAAACTCAAGGAAAACAGTGATAAGTGAAGAAACTAAATATTGCTTTATGCATAATGCTGCTGCAGCAGTAACCTATGGTAAAATGGATTTTTGGATGAAAACATGACCGTTATCCTTTTAATTGCTAAACATGATGTCCCCTGTCAGGAAAGGGTTAAGGCGCAGATGATATTAGTAGGGTTCACAGGACCTTCTTCTCGTTCTCAAGCCTGAGCAAACACAGGATGGCGATGAAGTGTGATGAGGGTGTGCTTGTTGCTTCTGGCGAACTACCTGGAGGATTAAACTTGATTTTCAAGTTGGTCTTGAAAAACTCTCTCATAGCAAAGATGACAAGCATTCCAGAAGGCGCACTGGCTCTGGGCAGCCAATTTGGCCTCTAGGTCGGAGAACGCGTGCATTTTCTTTCCCGCCTATTCACATAACCCTGACACACACGTGAACTTCAGCTGGGAGAATGAGCGCGCCAGAAATGCTGCCCCCGGCTGCTGCTGCTGCTGCGTCACTTCTTTCACAGCAGCGTGGTCGCCATCATCGTGCGTTTGGATTAATTTATCTTCGTGGTCATCCAGGTGCACACAAGAAAATGTGAAATGATCTAAGCAACGCCTCGTAGAAATGTCCTTCTGGAAGTTGTGTGTGAGTGAGCAGCGTAAATGCTTCCGGGTGTAGGGTCACCACTTCCCATGGGGATGCATTATATTAAGGCCCCTTTCACACAGAGTATTCCGCGCGGGTGCGATGCGTGAGTTGAACGCATTGCACCCGCACTGAATCCTGACCCATTCATTTCTATGGGGCTGTGCACACGAGCGGTGATTTTCACTTGTGCGTTGTGTGAAAATGGCAGCATGCTCTATAGTCAGCGTTTTTCACGCAACGCAGGCCCTATAGAAGTGAATGGGGCCGCGTGAAAATCGCAAGCAAGTGCAGATGCGGTGCTATTTTCACGCATTGTTGCTAGCTGACGATCGGGCTGTGGACCTGATCTGTATTATTTTCCCTTATAACATGGTTATAAGGGAAAATAATAGCATTCTGAATACAGAATGCAAAGTAAAATAGTGATGGAGGGGTTAAAAATAAACAAAAAATTAACTCACCGAGTCCACTTGATCGCGTAGTTGCGGATCTCTGTCTTCTGTAATGTTGAGCTTCCGGCTAAGGACCTGTGGTGACGTCACATCACATAATCCAATCACATGGTCCCTCAACATGCTGATGAACCATGTGATTAGACCATGTGATGAGCACAGTGACGTCAAAGGTCCTATTCCTGTGCACAGCAAAGAAGACGGTAGACAAGCCGGGCTGTGCGATCAAGTGGATTAAGGTGAGTTATATTTATTTATTTATTTTAACCCCTTCAGCGCTATTGTACTATGCATTCTGTATTCAGAATGTTATTATTTTCCCTTATAACCATGTTATAATGCAGGGGGGCACAACATGCGGCCCTCGATACCATGGTGTGCGGCCCCCAACCCTCTGGTAACAGAAATGTATGTCTAGGTCTTGTGGTTGCTCACATGTATCTTTCATGTATTCTTCCATCAGATGGGAATCCTGGAAGTGTAACTAGACATTTCTGATATATGCTGTATGCTCAATATGCTGTAAACATAGTATTTCCGGTGGTAATACCACTTTAAGTTTTATTTTCGGCCCTTGGAAATGGTTCAGGCTGACGAGGTGGCCCCCAACCAGAAAAGGTTGTGCACCCCTGTTATAAGGGAAAATATTACAATCTCCAGAACACCTAACCCAAACGGGTTTGGGTACCAAACATGCCGATTTTTTACAATTTTTTGCAATAGTGTGGAAAAATCACGCATTTTCCCGCAACACACCCGCATCTTATACAGGCAAAAAACATGACGCCCGTGTGAAAGAGGCCTAAGTGTTAGTTCAGACCGGGCACAGCTATGACCTGAGATTCCAGCTGAATTGGAAGGGGTCATCTACCATGAAACATCTCCTGTCTCAGGGGCGCAGGCGCCTGCTCTTTCCACTCGCCATGCTGCAAGAGACCACTGCTGTGATCCGTGACTGGATTGTATCTGCCTTGTCTGAAATCCACCTCCTGCCTCATCGTAGGCTCAGCCCCTTATACTTTACACTGCAGTTCTGCTTACCCAAATTGTCTAATCTCCCCCTCGTACTCCTGTCTCTCCCTTTGTCTGGAATCCCCTTCCTCATATTATCCGCCAATCTACAATGATGGCGCTAGAAACAGGAGGAGCCACAGTGCATTCCCGTCACTCCCTTGCGTTTAGGATGTTACGTGATGGTGTTGCCTCTGCCACTTTCTATCTGGGGCCATACGCAGTTCAGGGGTCCGGGCGGTCTGTGTAGGCGGAATCCTGTTAATTCACCAGAAGCCTGTTCTTGTGTCGTGCACACGGGGCAGTGCCCTGGCAGCGTGTCAGGACTTACTGGTGAATCATCCCTCGCAGAATCAGACGACTCCACAATTTTTCACACAAATTAAAATACCCGTTTTGCACTTATTGTGTAGTTTTACGTCTGTGTCCCGTAAGACACGAGGACTGAGGCTGCACATGGAACAGTTTGTAATATCCTTCATGTGCAGGAAATGGTTGTGTTCCGCTAGGTGATGGGGAATCTGCATGCGATTTACATGCAGATATAGAACGTTCCGTATCCCAATTTTGTGTAAAACCGTAATGGAACTTCATTTTCTAAATTGTTTGCGTTGGGGATTCTTTAATCTTCTGCTCGTATCCCTTTCATCCGGCTTGTTCCCTCTGTCTGATAACTTGTTGTCTTTGATAAACCAGCAACAAACATTTTCCGGAGTTGTCTGTTCTGTTCTATGTGGTGTTTTTTTTTTTTTTTTTTTTTTTTAAATCTAGAATAAAAAATTGGCAAGATTTATTAAAAAAAAATAACGTGCCTGCCATTGTGGCCCTGGTGGAGACTCTGGCGCTGCTCTGCCCCTCCCTGATGTAATGCCCGTTGTAAGCCCTGGCATCACATGTAATAGACAGCTGACCGCAGCGCCCCATGAAAGATTTTATGGCCCCATTTTCTGGTCGGTCACCGTAGCTCCCTGCTCTGCCATTTACCCAGACTAGCACATTAGATAGATGATGATGGTCTCCATCTACAGAGCGGCTCCAATACAGCAGGTATATTCGCCCGGAGCACGCCGTCTCACCGCACAGTTAACTTGTACGCCGCAATTTGCACCTTGTGGTGCCTGTTGACCTGTGACCTTTAAAAGGAACTGAAGTGGTCATTTTACCAAACTTGTCCCTTTCTTTTTTTTTTTTTTTTAAGCCGCAAACGATATTAAAGGGGTTCTCTTACTTCAGCAAATGGCATTCATCGTATACAAAAAGTTAATAACAGACACTTATTAATGTGTTCTTATTCTCCATATTGCCTCCTGTGCTGCCCTGATTATTTTTCTATCCCATTATACTCGGCTCGTTTCCAGGGGTTCCGACCACCCTGTAGTCCACCAGTGGTGGTCATGCTTGCATACTATAGGAAAAAGCCTCGGCCGATGTGCACTCCCACGACCTTATTTTTATTTTTATTTTTATTTTTTTATGGTCTGCAAGCATGGCCACCGCTTGGTTATAACCCCTGGAAACGAGCTGTGTATAATGGGATGGAAAATGAATGAAGCCAGTAAAGGAGGCAATATGGAGAATGACAAGACATTAGTTTATGCCTTGGTTTACTTTCTCTACATGATAAATGCCATTTCCTGAAGTGAGAGGACCCCTTTAAATCAGTTTTTAAAATACTGTGCTCCGCATGCTAATGACCTGTAGAAGAATCAAGGTGTTGTTCACACTATAGGAAGAGTCATCAGGCTTTCTGGTGTCAAAGCCCATCCCTCCATTTTTGATTGGTATCCCCCTAGCTATTGTAGGTTCCTCCAAATCTCAGGTGTGCGCCATTGTCTTATACGCCCTGGGAATGTGCAGAGCGGTGAGGTTACACAGTCTGGCTTCATCACAGTACACCTGGCAGAGCACAAGGCACATGGCGCATGTGTGGCATTTGGAGGAGACTGTTATTGACCGCAGCAACTATGGGGGTGCCAATCAAGACTGGAAGAGTGACTGTTCTGTACGAGGTGACCCAGCTGGTGGACACCATGACTGTTCTGTACGAGGTGACCCAGCGGGTGGACACCATGACTGTTCTGTATGAGGTGACCCAGCGGGTGGACACCATGACTGTTCTGTACGAGGTGACCCAGCTGGTGGACACCATGACTGTTCTGTACGAGGTGACCCAGCGGGTGGACACCATGACTGTTCTGTATGAGGTGACCCAGCGGGTGGACACCATGACTGTTCTGTATGAGGTGACCCAGCGGGTGGACACCATGACTGTTCTGTATGAGGTGACCCAGCGGGTGGACACCATGACTGTTCTGTATGAGGTGACCCAGCGGGTGGACACCATGACTGTTCTGTATGAGGTGACCCAGCGGGTGGACACCATGACTGTTCTGTATGAGGTGACCCAGCGGGTGGACACCATGACTGTTCTGTATGAGGTGACCCAGCGGGTGGACACCATGACTGTTCTGTATGAGGTGACCCAGCGGGTGGACACCATGACTGTTCTGTATGAGGTGACCCAGCGGGTGGACACCATGACTGTTCTGTATGAGGTGACCCAGCGGGTGGACACCATGACTGTTCTGTATGAGGTGACCCAGCGGGTGGACACAATGACTGTTCTGTATGAGGTGACCCAGCGGGTGGACACAATGACTGTTCTGTATGAGGTGACCCAGCGGGTGGACACCAGACACAATGACTGTTCTGTACGAGGTGACCCAGCGGGTGGACACCAGACACAATGACTGTTCTGTATGAGGTGACCCAGCGGGTGGACACCAGACACAATGACTGTTCTGTATGAGGTGACCCAGCGGGTGGACACCAGACACAATGACTGTTCTGTATGAGGTGACCCAGCGGGTGGACACCAGACACAATGACTGTTCTGTATGAGGTGACCCAGCGGGTGGACACCAGACACAATGACTGTTCTGTATGAGGTGACCCAGCGGGTGGACACCAGACACAATGACTGTTCTGTATGAGGTGACCCAGCGGGTGGACACCAGACACAATGACTGTTCTGTACGAGGTGACCCAGCGGGTGGACACCGGGCAGCAGGACCATGTCGTACAGTCTGAACGCCCACTTGACTCTTCATAGCGCACTGTCAGTTGGTCTGTTAGAGCGTGGTGGTTTACAATGGGAAAATGACCTGAACGGTTCCCTTTAACCCCTGATGCCCCCGAAGCCGCGGACACAGTAAATACTATAATGTACAGCGTTCCCTGATACGACAATAATGGAGAATGCTGCAGAAACCTCTGCCAGGGGTCACGTAATGATGTCCCTCCCTCCTGTTTGGATCTCATTCAGTTATTTTATTAGATTGCTGCATTTCATCCTTGACCTGACCCAGACATCTGCTCTGTCACTAGAAGGAAAAATGTTCTGTCCGTTTCAGTCTTTGATTAGACGTGTTTTTGTTGTGCCTTTAGTGTATGGGGTAATGACCTTGGGCCGCCTGTAGCCCCCATTACACGATCGCCGCTACCTGGGGGAAGCTGCTGCTGTGTTACAGTCCTGCATGTGAACATCACCCATAATGACCACAACTGCATGAAATTCTGCAAAAGCGGTCAGTTATAACTTTATACAGGCCACTGTACACACAGCCTCCCCTGTGCTTGTTTGATTGTCAGCTTTCACTTGGCCCTGTAATCCCGTACCCGTACAATGCACTACAAGTTTGGCGCATGCGCAGTACAGCAGCTGCTCCCCGGCTAGGTGAAAAGAACTGTACTGCACATGTGCCAAACCTGTAGTGCATGCCGCAGGCGCAAGAGTACAGGAGAGCAGAATTTAGATGCCTGACCTTGCCAATCAAAGATGGGAAGGAGGGGCTTAGTGTGTGCACGAGGAGTCTAGTGCCTGCTCTTGGTGCACCGCGGAGTCTAGTGCCTGCTCTTGGTGCACCGCGGAGTCTAGTGCCTGCTCTTGGTGCACCGCGGAGTCTAGTGCCTGCTCTTGGTGCACCGCGGAGTCTAGTGCCTGCTCTTGGTGCACCGCGGAGTCTAGTGCCTGCTCTTGGTGCACCGCGGAGTCTAGTGCCTGCTCTTGGTGCACCGCGGAGTCTAGTGCCTGCTCTTGGTGCACCGCGGAGTCTAGTGCCTGCTCTTGGTGCACCGCGGAGTCTAGTGCCTGCTCTTGGTGCACCGCGGAGTCTAGTGCCTGCTCTTGGTGCACCGCGGAGTCTAGTGCCTGCTCTTGGTGCACCGCGGAGTCTAGTGCCTGCTCTTGGTGCACCGCGGAGTCTAGTGCCTGCTCTTGGTGCACCGCGGAGTCTAGTGCCTGCTCTTGGTGCACCGCGGAGTCTAGTGCCTGCTCTTGGTGCACCGCGGAGTCTAGTGCCTGCTCTTGGTGCACCGCGGAGTCTAGTGCCTGCTCTTGGTGCACCGCGGAGTCTAGTGCCTGCTCTTGGTGCACCGCGGAGTCTAGTGCCTGCTCTTGGTGCACCGCAAGCTAATTTGCATATTTGAACACAGTTGAAAGCAGCAACAGATTACAATAATAAAGGCGCAGTTTTAATATTCTGTCAAAGCCCACACTCCCTTATTATTAATTATTATTGAGGATCTAGTAGTTTAATTGCTTGTAGGTTTTAATCATTCTGTAATAAAAATAAATAAATCATCATTTCATGTGCTGTTTGCCTCTGAGCTCGGTGTCTGAACAAGCAGAGCTGCAGTGTAAAACATGGAGGATGAACTCTGAGCAGCCTATCCAGCCGCTGAGGCGGCATTCAGGCCACAGTTATGGGCTTTAATTTGTCAAAAGAAAACAAAGTGTTAAATTGAGGAAAATGAACGTTATATAAAAAGTGACACATAATGATATTGTCAGAAATCCAACATTCATCATTATTGAAACTCAGAACAAAGAGAAAATAACACTAGTCGGGTTCCATACGTCTGCAGAGCCGTTCATCACCACTTCTTTTTTTAATTAAAGGTGTTTCCTCAACAGTTTTACAAAATGCATTTTGGAAATTAATTGTCGGCCATTGATTGTTCTTTGACTGGTCTCCAGTTTCTCCCCTGGCACCAGCTTATTATCTCGGCTTAGATTGAATGTGACGACTTCTAAACTTTTTTTATTTTCTTCCCTTTTTAATATTGTGTCTGAAAGCGCCTACTGGTAATAATTGAAGTCTAAGTAATCGTTGTGTCATTGTTGGAGTTACCTAGAACGGTAGTTATTTTGCCTTCCTGCCGGGTTAATACATTTGGTGGATAAATTCCAGAACCGTGCTTAATCCATAGCCTGCCATTAAAACCGGGGAGGCGAGGAAATTGGAATAAGGCTCGTATAATGAGCGCCATCAGATGGTGCTCCGCAAACCAGGTATTCCAGGGCCTTTATTGCCTTCTCTTATTAGGTAAAATTAAAACATTTTTAGTTTGTTCCCTTGATATGGTTTATTGGACAACCTCTATTAATTATGGGGCACATTTCTCAGACATAAAAAAAATAATGCAAGGACCTGGTGCAGGTGCCATCTAATGGTGTACATGGGGCATTGAGGTAGAGGGCATCATTGCCGCACCTTCCCCATGCATTCGGCTTCGCTCAGTATTTTGCTGTGATAGATAAATATTGCCTTTGGATGTGCAAGATTCGACCATCTAAAACAGTTGTGCAGCGGCCTCCAGGTGTTCTGATGGGTGCACACCTTTTTTTGTCCGACAGCTATTCCTCCGGACCCCCCACCCATGCACCTACTAAGGGGGTAGAGGGGAGATGCTGCCAGTCACCCCAACCACATCTATGTGACAGTCCCCCCCCCCCCCCCCTTTTTTTTTTTTTCTCTCCTCCTTTCTTACCCGACATCTGCAGAAAAAACATCATCTAATATTTGACATTCGGACGGTGTCCAGTCCTGCCAAAAACTGGTGTTTAGTCTTTTGTATTTGTCTTTAGGTGTTTATGACAAGAGAAAGTAGTAGTAGTAGTAGTGGGGGGATGGGGGGGTTATTCTTACCTCGTAAGACCCAGCGACCCATTATTATGGCCCTAAAGTTTTCTACAGACTGGATCCCTACATAAGATGACAGTGCTGCCATTAGGTACTGCGCACGCGTCCCCATAGGGTTGTCACTTGGGCTGAGAATGGTTGGGCTCATTGCAGGTCAGGCCATAGGAGTACGCACTTCTAGTGTATTCATATTTGCCCTCAGATTAGTTGCACTTGCTGTATTTTTTTTATACAAAAGGATTTTATTCAGTGGGCATTTTCCATGTAGGAGGGTAAAGCGATGTATGAAGCTTACTCACTGGATAATAAGTGATATCGGGGAAAAAATTTTTTAATGGGGTTTTTCCCTAGATTCTGATATTGATGATCAATATCTGATCGGTTGGGGTCCAGCTTGCGGCACCCCTGCTGATCAGCTGTTTGAAGAGGCCGAGGTGCTCCAGTTAGCGCTGCCACCTCTTCCTAGGCCAGGGATGTCGCGTGTCCTAGGCGCAGCTCAGTCCCATACAAGTGAATGAGGCTGAGCCGCAGTACCAAGCACGGCCACTATACAGTGTGTGGCGCTGTGAGGAGGCTGCAGCCTTCCAGTCTCTTCAGATGATTGGCACAGGGTGCCAGGAGTCAGACCCCCGCCCATCTAATCACTATCAGAATCTCAGAAAACCCCTTTCACACTGGCGATTCTAGCTCTAATAAACATGATGCTGCCATAAGATGCGCCAAATTTATTTTGTGGTGCATCCATCTTGATTCTGGCGCATCTCAGGAGGTCCGTGCACTAGAAAATGAATTCAAGGAGCTGGCATGGATTTTCTTTCTGTAATTTACACCCATATTCTAGTGCAAGTGTTATTAGTCATGCTGCGTAGGCGTGGTCAGCACAGGGTTAAATCCGCAAAACAAGACAAAATTTGCCTGTTTTAGGCGTAGACCATTAATAAGTTCCTCTTTGTGTATTAACTCTTTGCCCTTGTCCCTAACCCTTGTTACTGTCTGTGAATAGAAACCTTTGTTTGCAGTCAGAGTACAGACCTGTGCTGCCCCACTGACGCAGATGCCGGCCTCGTCACAGTGTGTCAGTGTTCTCTCATTTGTCAGCTGGACTTGATCCAGAGGCTTTTCAGTCTCTTGATGCAAACGAGAGAGCTTCCGTTCACTGACCGCAAATACAGATAGTTAAAAATGTGAGGAACTGAAACTCCAAGTATATTAGAAAGCTGCGGAACATTTAATTGGAATCCTGTCACTTGCGGCAGAGGATTCCGGCAGGCAGTTCCCTCGCCGGATCTGTCAAACCGTATGTAAACTGATGGCATTTGTCAGACCATCTGACTAATGCATTGACATGCCGGATCCGTCTCTCCGGTGTCATCCGGAAAAAACGGATCCGGAATTATTATTAATAATAATAATAATAATAATATTATTTGAGCATGCGCAGACCACAATGCTGAATCCGTTTTGCCGGATATATACCTTTTTTAAATTCTTCCCATCTTTTCCACCCTAAGGCTACCTGCACATGGGTACCAGTATCAAAACAGAAATGGCGCATGCATATTCCTGCGGATCTCTCTGCGTCTCTGCACTAAATCCACACCAACGTGCACTCGTTCCTTGCAGAATTTGATGCGGTTGCATTGCAAGGGGTGAAGCCTGCATAAACAATTGACACGCTGCAGATTTCTAAATCCACGTGACGGGTACATTTCTGAACCAGGGAACAAAAACCCTAAAATTTGTCAAATCTTTTTCACTGTATTACATTGCGGTTTTATTTTTGCAACGAAAATCTGTGTGGAAAATCCCGTTCTCTGCAGTGTGCGCAGGGCGCCATAGAGGCCTCCGGTCGTCCTATGTACAAACGCATTTATCTTTAGTTAGACAGGAACAAAACTTCTCTTCATTTAGACTCTAATCCCCTGTGATATTTATAGATCTCGGGTCTGTATTTCTGTGGTCATTAAAGTAATCTTCAGTACTCAAGGTGTTAATGAGGCCTCTTCAGTCGTGTTGTTAAGCCAGGAAATCAGATGTGTTAATTAAAATACCTATGTCCTATTTACCTGCCGATCATTCTTTCCAGGCTACAGTGTTTCTGCTAATTTGCTAAAATCGTTTTCTACGTTTCGAGCGTTGGCTAGGAAACCTTATCTCCCGGAGGCTTTTATTCCCCCCCCCCTCCCCCCTTCCCCAATCAAAGTTGCGGTGTAGTGATGCTGCATTGTAAGGCGAGTGGCCTCTCATTGATTTCATGTCGGACAGAACAAATGAATTAATCCTGCGGCTGAAATATTGTGGAAGGGAGGACAGATGCAATGTAGCAGATTTAGAAGCGGTGAGTTGAGGATCTCGTCACCTTGTTGCATCCATGATGAACGCGTTACGTGCAGCTCCATCATCTGTGGTAGAGCCGTTCACATGGACAGTCCGGAGCAGCCCTTCCAAGACCGCATATGATCATAGTAAGCTTTGACATCTGTATATTGTGGGGGTTGCTGCCATGGCGTATGCCTCCTAACTATACACTAATACATCAAAAATCAGTTTTTTTTAAAAAATTATTTGCATTGCCAAAAAAATTCTGCTGAGAATGCAAGTCTCGGGGTGCAATCTCCTGGTCATGTGAAGCTTTAGCCAATCACGTGATCAGTAGGGCGGTTAATTTCCTGTGTACTTGGCTCCAAGGCTACATATTACTAGTAGACTCATACTGGGGACCCTACAAGCAGGAAAAATATTCCGGTTAAAGGGGTGACCTGTGCAGAGGTCATTGTGCAGGGAGGGAATAGATAAGTTCTGACAATCGCCTATTGTGAATGGTGGATCCTGCCTTATCTGTACACAGAGGTGATATAATTACAGGCAGGATTAGAACGACAGATAAGCAGATAACTGCAGTAAAGTGATCTGTACAGACCAAGAAGAGGCCTTTATCATTAGTCTTAGTGGTCAGTGAGAAAACTACAGGATTTTATAATTTTTTGTTTAATTGTAGATATAGACATGGAAAATGTAAAATAACAAAAAAAATATTTCCAATATTTTCTACATAAAAACGTGGTTTAAGCAATAGATCATTTTCTGACGGCACATTCCCTTTAAGGGTACATGACTATGTTCGGTCCACATCTGATCCGCATTTTTTTCTGGTCAGTTGCGGACCCATTAATTTCAATTAGGCTGCAAAAGATGCCGACATGTGTGCGGTCTGTTCCGCCACCCCGCAGAAAATATGGAGCATGTCCTATTGTCTGTTTTGCGAACAAGAAAAATGAATTTTTCACAGTAGTTTGAAAAAATATGGAGGCCTACACTCTTGCAGATCTGCGATTTGTGGACTGCAAGACGGATACGTGCATGAGCCCTAACTTTAGTGTGCTTTCACCACAGACATAATGTACTCTGCAGGGTGACCCCCCCACCAGGACTGGAAGCTGGACATGTGGCTGTAGAGGTGGTTCTGGTACAAACCCACATGGAGCCTTCCACATTTTGCTCCTCACCAGAATGCTGTTGGTGCGCGCTGGAAGCATTTTATTTTCACATTTAGTTTTTCCTTCATTTGGCGGCTTTTCCTGGAGATCAGTCGTTTGTGTTGATTGTATATAGTAATGATTGCTCTGTACAATGAACAAATGATCTTTACCATTGATTTTGCATCATGATAAGAACGGCGTCCCGGGGACCTGATGATTTATCCATTCATTTCCTGTTTTCTGTGTCCCTCACGTCAGTCTGTTCCCAGTAAGCCCACAGTCTCAGCCTCTTTACTTGGGAAAACAATACCGCCATCTCTGTTAACCTTTCAGAATATGGATTTTTGAGGAAACTTGGGGACACTGAAGGGCTACAAGAATGTGGGAGAACATACAAATAACAGTTGTGTTGGCCATTGAGTCTCCACAGACCACCTTCATTTATACATCAGGTCACATCATTCTGGGGTTCGAGATCAGCCGGTCAGTCTCATTTCTGTACTAATATAGCGCATACCTTAGGCTGGGACGACATGTGCATTTGTTGGGTCGCGGTTGTAGATGGCAGAAGTTATGATGGGATTTGTCAGAAGTTTGAAAAACTTGAGCAAATCCCCCTCTCAGCATAAAATAACATGTACTGCATTTTTCGCCCTATAAAACCCAACTAGGTTTTAGAGGAGGAAAATATGAAAAGAAAACTGTCATCAGACCTCAGATCAGACCCCCCTCCCCAATGTGTCATCAGACCTCAGATCAGACCCCCTGTAATGTTGATCAGACCTCAGATCAGCCCCCCTGTAATGTTGATCAGACCTCAGATCAGCCCCCCTGTAATGTTGATCAGACCTCGATCAGCCCCCGCGTAATGTTGATCAGACCTCGATCAGCCCCCGCGTAATGTTGATCAGACCTCGATCAGCCTCCCCGTAATGTTGATCAGACCTCGATCAGCCCCCCCGTAATGTTGATCAGACCTCGATCAGCCCCCCCGTAATGTTGATCAGACCTCGATCAGCCCCCCCGTAATGTTGATCAGACCTCGATCAGCCCCCCCGTAATGTTGATCAGACCTCGATCAGCCCCCCCCCCCCGTAATGTTGATCAGACCTCGATCAGCCCCCCCCCCGTAATGTTGATCAGACCTCGATCAGCCCCCCCCCTGTAATGTTGATCAGACCTCGATCAGCCCCCCCGTAATGTTGATCAGACCTCGATCAGCCCCCCCCCCCCCCGTAATGTTGATCAGACCTCGATCAGCCCCCCCCCGTAATGTTGATCAGACCTCGATCAGCCCCCCCCCCCCGTAATGTTGATCAGACCTCGATCAGCCCCCCCCCGTAATGTTGATCAGACCTCGATCAGCCCCCCGTAATGTTGATCAGACCTCAGATCAGCCCCCCCCGTAATGTTGATCAGACCTCGATCAGCCCCCCCCGTAATGTTGATCAGACCTCGATCAGCCCCCCCGTAATGTTGATCAGACCTCGATCAGCCCCCCCGTAATGTTGATCAGACCTCGATCAGCCCCCCCGTAATGTTGATCAGACCTCGATCAGCCCCCCCGTAATGTTGATCAGACCTCGATCAGCCCCCCCCGTAATGTTGATCAGACCTCGATCAGCCCCCCCCCCCGTAATGTTGATCAGACCTCGATCAGCCCCCCCGTAATGTTGATCAGACCTCGATCAGCCCCCCCCCCCCGTAATGTTGATCAGACCTCGATCAGCCCCCCCCCGTAATGTTGATCAGACCTCGATCAGCCCCCCCCCCCCCCCGTAATGTTGATCAGACCTCGATCAGCCCCCCCGTAATGTTGATCAGACCTCGATCAGCCCCCCCCCGTAATGTTGATCAGACCTCGATCAGCCCCCCCCCCCCCCCGTAATGTTGATCAGACCTCGATCAGCCCCCCCGTAATGTTGATCAGACCTCGATCAGCCCCCCCGTAATGTTGATCAGACCTCGATCAGCCCCCCCGTAATGTTGATCAGACCTCAGATCAGCCCCCCCGTAATGTTGATCAGACCTCAGATCAGCCCCCCCCATGTTGATCAGACCCCCTCCCCAAATGTTGATCAGACCTCAGATCAGCCCCCCCCCAAATGTTGATCAGACCTCAGATCAGACCCCCCCCCCCAAATGTTGATCAGACCTCAGATCAGACCCCCCCATGTTGATCAGACCTCAGATCAGCCCCCCCATGTTGATCAGACCTCAGATCAGCCCCCCATAATGTTGATCAGACCTCAGATCAGCCCCCCATAATGTTGATCAGACCTCAGATCAGCCCCCCATAATGTTGATCAGACCTCAGATCAGACCCCCCCCAAATGTTGATCAGACCTCAGATCAGACCCCCCCCCCCCCAAATGTTGATCAGACCTCAGATCAGACCCCCCCCCCAAATGTTGATCAGACCTCAGATCAGACCCCCCCCAAATGTTGATCAGACCTCAGATCAGACCCCCCCAATGTTGATCAGACCTCAGATCAGACCCCCCCAATGTTGATCAGACCTCAGATCAGACCCCCCCAATGTTGATCAGACCTCAGATCAGACCCCCCCAATGTTGATCAGACCTCAGATCAGACCCCCCAATGTTGATCAGACCTCAGATCAGCCCCCCATAATGTTGATCAGACCTCAGATCAGACCCCCCCCAAATGTTGATCAGACCTCAGATCAGACCCCCCCCCCAAATGTTGATCAGACCTCAGATCAGACCCCCCCCCCAAATGTTGATCAGACCTCAGATCAGACCCCCCCCAAATGTTGATCAGACCTCAGATCAGACCCCCCCCAATGTTGATCAGACCTCAGATCAGACCCCCCCCAATGTTGATCAGACCTCAGATCAGACCCCCCCAATGTTGATCAGACCTCAGATCAGACCCCCCCAATGTTGATCAGACCTCAGATCAGACCCCCCCAATGTTGATCAGACCTCAGATCAGACCCCCCCAATGTTGATCAGACCTCAGATCAGACCCCCCCCCCAATGTTGATCAGACCTCAGATCAGACCCCCCCAATGTTGATCAGACCTCAGATCAGACCCCCCCCCAATGTTGATCAGACCTCAGATCAGACCCCCCCCCCCCAATGTTGATCAGACCTCAGATCAGACCCCCCCCCCCCCAATGTTGATCAGACCTCAGATCAGACCCCCCCCCCCCAATGTTGATCAGACCTCAGATCAGACCCCCCCCCCAATGTTGATCAGACCTCAGATCAGACCCCCCCCCCCAATGTTGATCAGACCTCAGATCAGACCCCCCCCAAATGTTGATCAGACCTCAGATCAGACCCCCCCCAATGTTGATCAGACCTCAGATCAGACCCCCCCAATGTTGATCAGACCTCAGATCAGACCCCCCCAATGTTGATCAGACCTCAGATCAGACCCCCCCAATGTTGATCAGACCTCAGATCAGACCCCCCCAATGTTGATCAGACCTCAGATCAGACCCCCCCAATGTTGATCAGACCTCAGATCAGACCCCCCCAATGTTGATCAGACCTCAGATCAGACCCCCCCCCCAATGTTGATCAGACCTCAGATCAGACCCCCCCCCCAATGTTGATCAGACCTCAGATCAGACCCCCCCCCCCCAATGTTGATCAGACCTCAGATCAGACCCCCCCCCCAATGTTGATCAGACCTCAGATCAGACCCCCCCCCCAATGTTGATCAGACCTCAGATCAGACCCCCCCAAATGTTGATCAGACCTCAGATCATCCCCCCAAATGTTGATCAGACCTCCCCCCCCCCCCCCCCCCAATGTTCTGCATTTTGCGAAACGCACATGGTCGGCCCTATGATAGAAATGTGTATTCTTGTCCGCATTTGCAGACAAGAATAGGACATGCTTTATCTTTTTTGTGGGTCAGCAGAATAGAACTTCAGATGCGGACTGCACACGGTGTGCTGTCCGCATCTTTTGGAGCCCCATTGAAATGAATGGGTCCACGCCCGTTCCACAAAATTGCAGGACGAATGCGCAACCAGAACTGCAGCTGTGTGAATATGCCCTAAACAAACTTGTAGTTCATTTTGCAGCTATCCTTGGAAAACGACAATCACAAGTGTTCACCGGTGAAGATATAGGGGTTAGTGTCTTAGATGAGCGCTGGGTTTTCAGCTATGTTATAAGAAGCGAAAGGGTTAAAGAGGGTTAAACACGCAGGCCATATTGTCCGCCTCCGTCTAGGAAGGATCTGTGGTTGCCCTCAGTTGGAGGATGTCGTATTCCAGGCTTATCTCGGAGCAGAGCTCAGGGGGCAGCCCCTTGTCCTCATGTCGCAGCAGACGCCCTCTGTTCATGCTGCTGCTCCACATCTGAACATATGTCACCGGCGCGGCTGGATTGTTGGCTCCTCCGTGACTGTCACTCACAGCTGCATGCTGGTGCCATGGAGTCGGCCCCCGCTGAAGCCCTCCGCTTTATCATGTCCCCTCACCTGCATGTATTTCATGAGCAGCCTCACTGTAATTATTACACTTGCCATAGCGGCCCTACATAAATCTGCCTTATCGCCTGTTGTGTGTCAGTCTATACTGTCAGCTGCTCATGTACCAGATAGGTTTGTGCCCAACAGAACCTGATTACAATCAAGTATTAAAGGGGTTATCCCATGATTAATGTAAAAAAGGAGATCAGACATCGTATAATACATTGCAATCTCTTTAAAAAAAAAAAAAAAATAGAACCGTTGTTCTGCTAGATTTATATCAAGCTGGCGGCACAAGGGGAGTGTCCGTCCTGCTGGCGCTCAGGGGGCGTGTCCGTGATCTTCCTATCACAGCTCAGGAGGCAGTTGAAGGATGAAACGGAGCATGTGCGACCTCCTCAGGGAGCAGGACAAAGAAATAAGGGAAACAAACCAGCAGGTGGCGCTGTGCAGATACATGTTAGTGAATAACTCGCATATATTTTTATTACATGCAATTACAAAAGTATTCAGACCCGGGCGCAGATTTGAAAACTGTCAAATATTTGCCATGGGGCAACCCATTTCCAGGAAGTCTGTCACCTCTTTGTCACCAATATATCGGAGAGCACTGTACCCCAGAAGATTGCAGACACAGTCCGAGCATCCCTGTGTGCCCGCTCCAGACTGAAGAGGGGAGGGCGGCTTCAGCTGCTCATATTGTGGGATTGGTACCAGCTAGAAATATGGGCCTGAAGCTTCCAACCTTTCAGTCTATACCAGAACCACAGCGTTGTATCCACTATGTCGGAGGATATAGCCGCTAGAAATCGCTGTTTTTGCTCTCCCTTTCAGCCGGGCACTTGGGAGCTGTTTTTCAGCAGAAGTGCTTTTCCTGCACATGGAATAGACGCACCGCGCGCACAGGGAGGCTTGGAACGCGTCTGCAATCTTCTATGGGGCAGTGTTAGTTATATTGGTGAAAATGAAGACCCCCTTAATGTTTCCAGTTTCACTTTTATAGAAACAACATGATGGCAGGAGATTTGGGGTACGTCTACAGGGGCGTTCACACTGCGCATTGTGGGGTTGCTGGCAGATAAACTGCAGAGGTTTCCAGTAGCGGCAAATTAGATTCAGGGCACTTTCACACTAGCGTTATTCTTTTCAGTTATTGAGTTCCGTCCTAGGGGCTCAGTACCGGAAAATAACTGATCAGTTTCATCCTCATACGTTCTGAATAGAGAGCGATCCGTTCAGGATGCATCAGGACGTCTTCAGTTCAGTCTTTTTACTGCGGTTTTATCTCCGTCCAGAATTCCGGAACACTTGCCGAAATGCTGGATCCAGCATTTTTTCCCATTGAAATGCATTAATGCCGGATCCGGCCCCGAGTGACCTGGCAAAACGTATCAGTTTTTGCAGTCTGCGCATGCTTAGACTGCAAAGAATGTGAAAAAAATAATTGCCCGATCCGTTTTTCCAGATGGCACCAGAGAGACGGATCCGGCATTTCAACGCATTTTTCTGACGGATCAGGATACTTATCCGTCTGACAAATGCCATCAGTTTGCATACGTTTTGACGGATCCGGCAGGCGGTTCCGGCGATAGAATTGCCGGCCGGAATCCCCTTCCGCAAGGGTGAAAGTAGCCTTAACCAATGTCTTCCCGAATCTGTGGAAATGAACAAGCGCTGCCGACCCGTCGCCTGTCGGTTGTTATCCCTTTGCAAGGCGTGAAAGCTGTCAGAACGCAGATTTCACAGTGATTTTTCTGCAGTGAAATGAGCGCTGTGTGGACGTTGCCTATGGCCACGCTCAGATGTGGGGGATCGCCACGGCTCGTGATGCAGGTTCTGCACCCACGGCAGTTTACAATGGGGGGAGTTGTCCACACCCCACCACGCTCCTCCTGGTGTGGAATTGCTGCAATGCATAGGATCTGACGCGTGCAGAATCCACCGTGGGACGTGTCGGCCGCCGCTCCCCTCAATGGCCCGTGTTATCGGTCATTTCCGTGTCCTGATCCTGCGGTGATTTCATCAATTCCATCATTAGAATTGACATTAATCTGACTTGTGGTGCCCGGCAGTGCTCATCCTCCTGGCATCATCAGAGCTGCTTACATCCCATCCTGTAATCCAGAAACGCACCGTAACCGTCCTTTAATCCAGCGCCTGTAAATAATGGTTAATAATTACGTTTTTTCCTGCACAGTGATTTCCACTAATGAATTGTGAAGCCTTTGCAAAAAGTCCAAAGGCACCGACTCATTTAAATGTTAACTTTACCCAAAAATTGACTGTATTAAAAAATAAAAAACCCTGAAATCCTGAAAATTGGCAGGAGCGAGCGAATCGGCCAACTGAATGGAAATGTGGTAGTCAAAAAGCGTATTCTTTTGTCCAGCTTACTGGCTTGCTCTGCTTGCAGATTAACATGAGGGTGATATGCCCACAATGTATTTTAATATCCTGTCCTCTTCCTTCCAGGTTTCTCTTTGTCCAGCGTCCAGGCTTCGGCTTGGAGTACCCAACCGCCACCATTGAGCCCAGTAGTTGGAGCGGCAGCGAAAGTCCTGCCGAAGATATTGAAAGAATGAGCGATTCTGCTGATAAACCCATAGACAATGATGCAGAGGGTGTCTGGAGCCCGGATATTGAGCAGAGCTTTCAGGAAGCGCTCGCTATCTACCCACCATGTGGGAGAAGGAAAATTATACTGTCAGATGAAGGCAAAATGTATGGTAAGTCGCCAGCTGCTGCTCGCATCACCGCCAGATCGTGCAGCCCTGAAATGTATTCAACAGAACCCGCTGAGTAATCCAAAAATGTATACCGACTCCTTATGGGGCTTTTCAGTGAAAAGGGGTCATGCGGTACCAGTCGTGTAATGACGTGACTCAGTGGCCATTGAGAGAAGCCATTAGACGAGGATCCCCCAGTCCTCCGTTATACTGGACCGGTGTAGCCCACTCTGATGCTGCCATTGTAGCGCGCACACACAGGTCGGATCCTCTCCATTTTTCGGTTCTTGTGGGGTCATCTGCTGTTTCGTCTCATGGGCCTCGTCAGAACTTGGGACCACCAAAGACTCCACTGTTGGCCTGGCCAAACCAGTGTAGAGGATGCAGATAAGTGACCGTATCTAGACCTTGTGTGATACAGTGCAGTCTGCAAAGTGTCCCATCAGAAAATGGCTTTTTTTTTTTTTTTTAACATATCGCAAATTGTGGTCTTTTTATTTTCAGTATAAAAAAATAAAAAAGTTATGCTGGAAGTGGTTCTATAAAGCTCTAGAACGGGGACCAGCAACCCCCGGCACTCCAGCTGTTCAGAACCTACAACTCCCAGAATGCTTCATTCACTTCCATGGGAGATAAAAGAACAACCAAGCATGTTTGCATGCTGGGAGTTGTAGTTTCACAGCAGCTGGAGTGCTGTAGAATAACAGGTCATTGCACACTATTGGCGACCCAGGCGGAGAAGTATTTACCCTCACCCTTATCGCCTCTGCACGTGCGTTCATTGCTCACGCCGCAGACGTTTTGGTGGAGGCGGTCATCTCTCATCAATGGCGACATGTCAGTGCTTGTCTGTAATGAAGACCTGCCGGAGCCTCCTCCAACTCAAAGCCATCTTCGTGCCGTTGTACATTTGCATCCTAAACTGATGACGTTGTGTGCGGGTATTTATAGGGCGGTTACTTTATATTCCTAGTCCGTAAAAATATAACTGCCATCTAAAGACGAGGTTAGTAGTAAATACTGAATCCAGTTACCTATAAGAAGGTGAATGCTAAGCCTGAAAATGTAGTTTCCCTCGGGGTCCCAGGAAGCTGAGCTATGGGATGCTGTTGGTGTGATCCTCTTCCTGCACTGGGCTCTGGCAGTGCCAGGCTCCATCATGTGGCTCACGTTGTAAACCTCCCGCTTGTGGTTAGAGGATGGGTACTGGCCGCCAGCATTGCAGGTAGCTGCAGTGGGTGACGGGGTCGCAGCACAGTTTAGCATCCAGCACATTACACTCTTCATAAACCCTCCTGTCTCGTGCTAATTAATTTTGCCGCTCTTGCAGAGGACTCATTTCATCCTGCATGTAGCGTTCGCTCCTCAATAAGTAACAGTAGGAGATTGAAGAGAAAACGAGCACAGAGTGCAAGGGGGAAAGCAGATGGTACTGCGGCTGCCACCAGCTGTGCTCCCTCCCCCCAGTGCTGGCTGGATGATGTAATGGAAAGATGGACACCCCCCCCCCCCCCCCCCCCCCCCCTCTGGTGTGCAGTCTCTTCCAGGCTGTCGGTGTAGACTGGAAGCAGCAGCAATCCTCCAGGCTTTTAGTTTGCAGCTGTCATGTGACTTCAGCAGCCAAATGGAACATAATGTCTGGAAAAAAAAAATGGCCTTTTGCTGATGCTTCTCAGCTGCTCCTGGCAGAAAGTTTGTGGGCCCTGGTTTCCTGCTGGATTGCAGGGTCTGGAGATTAACCGATCTCTGCTCTTGCACATTTTGATTTGTGATTAAAATCAAGCAGAACTGCACCAATGCACGTACTGCTAACCAAGCAAACCTGATGATTACGAGTTCTCGGGAAGTTTAAAGGACCTGCCTAGAAAAAAAAAGAGAGGGCATTTCTACAGGAGTAAGAAAAACGGTGGCTTGTACGTGGCCAGTATCCGTGTTTTACAGATCCGTAATTTGCAGCTATGAGGCCTTAGTAAGTGTCACACTATTCTTTCCAGCAGGGGGCAGTATGTAGATTTTTTTTTTTTATATTTTTTATTTTTTTCCTTTTCTTTGCAGCATATTCACTCTGCTCCGTGTACACCCCTGGACTAGGGTTGCCACCTTCCAAACAAGAAATACCGGCCAAGTTAAGCCACACCCCAAAGGGGTGTGGTTGTGGGGGGGGGGGCTCTTAACATGGGGTGTTAAAGGGGTTCTGCAGTTTGTTTAAACTGATGATCTATCCTCTGGATCATCCGCATTTGATTGGCGGGTGTCCGATACCCGGGACCCCCGCCGATCAGCTGTTTGAAAAGGCAGCGGCTCTCCAGCAGCGCCGCAAGCTTCTCTCTTTTTACCGCAGGCCCAGTGATGTCACGACTAGTGCCTGGCCGGGGCTAAGCTCCATTCAAGTAAACAGAGCTTAGCCCCGCCCAGGCCATTAATACTAGTCGTGACGTCACTGGGCCTGCAGTAAACTGCAAGAAGGCCACGGCATTACTGCCAGCGCCACTGCCTTCTCAGGGGTCCTGAACGTCGGACCCCCGCCGATCAGATGCTGATCTATCCAGAGGATAATCAGTTTAAACATAATGCAGAACCCCTTTAAGTCGCAGTGTCATAATGTGGCTCCCAGTATTAATAATGCCCCCTATTAGTGCCCCCCAAATATTAATAATGCCAACATTTTATAATTTCTATGCTTGTGCAAAAAATAAAGACTTCTCCATTTGATGGCGCCGCTGTGAACACTCGCTGCTCATGGAAGCTCAGGACAGGACCTGCGCTCCAACGTTATGACGTTTCTCAGGTCCTGCTGCTTCCAGTCAATGCTGTGAAACGTCATCGCACTGGAGCGCGGGTCCTGTCCTGAGCTTCCAGTGAGCAGTGAGTGTTCACAGCGGCGCCATCAAATGGAGGAGGTGAGTTTTATTTTTTTAATTTTCTTAAAGGCTGTACTAATGAGCGCCTCACAGTGGAAGCTCTCATAAGTAACAGTCCATATAGGAAAATACCGCCATAAAAAATTACCAGCAGAGACTGGCCGGGTGGCAGACCTGCCCTGCGCTTACCTCTGCCTTAATGCCTATTATAACTGGTATAAGACTTTTAAAGGGAATTAAGCATAAGGGAACAGATTCCTTGGGCAGTATGGCCCCCGCCTGTTTCGGTAAGATAAGATTCATTGATAAACCAGCGGCCCTCTGCTCCCTCCTAGTAAATCTTCCTTCCTACATTTTTGATCTTTGGGTGAGACGTACAGATGACGGCTGCCCCCAAACCATGGGTTCTTCACCCTATAGACGCACTGGGTTCACACGGCGGCAGGTTCTTCGCCCTATAGACGCACTGGGTTCACACGGCGGCAGGTTCTTCGCCCTATAGACGCACTGGGTTCACACGGCGGCAGGTTCTTCGCCCTATAGACGCACTGGGTTCACACGGCGGCAGGTTCTTCGCCCTATAGACGCACTGGGTTCACACGGCGGCAGGTTCTTCGCTCTATAGACGCATGGCGTTTCTGGCCACGCACATTCCTACAGTAATCTTCGTGACAATGAAAGCTCTGTGTGAGTTTTGCTGCCAGGCAGATGTTTGACATGTGTCGGTCCATCCTCGTCTTGGGTCGTTCGGCCGTTCATTAAAGGGAAAATATGTTTTTCATAGTTTCGGTAGTATAAGGGCTTCTTCTCGTAAAATGCAGGAGTAAATGGGGGAAAGGCCTGGTTGCTGGGCATTCGACGGTGGTTGCTAGGTAGAGGATACCCGAACAACCAGGACTCTGCTAAAAGCTAGTAGCAGGAAAGGGGGAAAGCTGCTTGGTGGCAGGTGCATTATGCCATTGTCCATGTCATGGTTCTGTGTGTAATTTGCCGTTTTGGATGATGGGTGCAGTAATCCTACAGTGTGACGCGTTGCATTTTTTGCTGTCTCATTTGCTTTCTGTTGAAGCTGCATTTTCCAGATTGTTTTGCTCCTTCTGAACTGCATGAAAGACATTTATGAAATATTCCGGGATACTGAGCATTAAAATGTGGCTTTCAGTGAGCAGATGTGAGGTATGGCATTGTGCGCCTTCATCTGTTATTGTGATCACTATGCACAGATTTTCCATTGTCTTCAGAGTCCCTCGGCCACCTCGAGAAGTTGTCACGGACACCTGATCCGTGCAGGCCGAAACTGTATAGGGTGCAGTAATTGCAAGGTAAGAGAGAAACCCAGCGCCGTGTTTGTCACAGCCATGAAATAGACGGGAGGGGACGGCAGAGAACTTAATAATACTAAATATAAAGGTGAAAAGGATTAGATGTAACCGGAGAGGAGCACAGGCTGTCCACTGCAGAACGCGCCCACCAACTACAATGGTGACTTTGAAGTGACTCTGCAAGGAGAATAAAGCGTCTGCATCTACCCTGGACAATCGCCCCAGTAAATCTATACAGTAAAGTATATATTCTGTAACATGGGTGGCAGCTGAACGTTGTTGTCTCTGTATTGCTGTTCATTCAGGTCCCCATTTTACATTGTGCCGTAGGCAGGTGCCTTGCCAGCCTACAACCTTATCTAGGACACCTTTACAGGTAAGGCGCAGTCATTCACCGTGGGGCTGCTCTGTGTAAGCAGTCTGTAGACGTCCTGCTGGAAAGTGCCGGGCAGTAGAGGCAGCAGCAGGACATTCTACTTAGGTTGGGATAATTGGTCCTATATTTCAGTTTTCCCTTAGGTAGCAACTTGCAGGTTCTTTCCATAGAGGAGGGTAGAGCAACTGCAGCCAGACAGCTCGGATGCTACTCGTCTATGGTAGGAGCTGCCAGCAAAGTAAACCTAACTTATTACATCCTCATCTTTCTTGTATTGGTGGGAGGTGCAGAGGGAACTACACCAGGAACCCTGCCGTGTAAGGCTAGCCCAGCTGACTGTAATGCAATCTGTTGCTTCATTCTGGAGAAAAAGTACTTTTACTCCTTATGCCAATGAGCATTTAAGTGCACTGAGGGCAGGGCCTAGCCACTCCGTGCACCCTTGCTCAGTCTGCCAGCCCCTTGACATGGCCACGTTCCTGCATAGTCATCTCGCCTGAGCTGATAAAGGAGCAGGGGCTGACAGAGGAAGCAGGAGGAGCAAAGGGTTTTGGGGCCCCCCTTGGTGCACTTACCTGCTCATTTGCATATGGTTCAAAAGTACTTTTTTTTCCCCCTCCAGATTGAAGCAACACAGCGTTAAGTGAAAGGTGTCATTACTTTCTGCTGAGCTTAGACCTACAAGACATTGGTATCCCCTCTGCAGCTGGAGGAGGCGCCTGCTGTGCCGGCTCATATATTAGATGCATCCTCCATGAGCCTAAACAGAAATCTTTGGCAGCTTTGAGCTTCCGTAGATTCCGGTCTTCATTCGCGCCAGAAAACTGGTGAAAATGAAGTTAAATCTGTTGCGATTGCTGGCTGCGCCCTCATCCCCATCACGCCCCCCTGTCAGAAAATTGACGAGTATGGTGTAAAAACCGCACATTTGACAATATTTAGTTGCCATGGCGTCTAAAACACCAGGTCGAGAGATGATAAACAGATTCCCTTCATTCATATGACCACGGGACGCCCGTGTTGTGGACTGCAAACGCTGCACCCCGCGTTGTGGTGCGGACCCGCTGACTTCAATGTATCCGCAAGATGCGCTGAAATGTAGGACATGTTCTGTCTTTTGCATCGTGAAGGCATGGCCTTGGAGGCTTGTGTTTTTGTGAGCTTTTGTGCCTCTGCACTGCAAAAGATTGCCGCATCTTGTGGATCACAGACCAAATTTAGGCCTCATGCACACGACCGTTTTTCGGGTCCGCATCCGAGCTGCAGTTTTTGCGGCTTGGGTGCAGACCCATTCACTTCAATGGGGCTGCAAAAGATGCAGGGATCACATGGATCCACATCCGTTGCTCCATTTCGTGGCCCCGCGAAAAAAGATTATATAGCATGTCCTATTCTAGTCCACTTTGCGGACAAGAATAGGCATTTCTACAATGGGCCTTCCGTTCTGCAAATTGTGGAAGGCACACAGGCGGCTTGCTTTTTTTTTTTTTTGCGGACCGCAAAAAAACGGAACGGTCGTGTGCATGAGGCTTAAGTATGTGGGTCTGCACCGTGGTGTGGGGTGCACATGGGTGGTACCCTTGTTTTGCGGATCTGCGGTCTGCATCACGGGCACGGCCATCCCACGGTTGTTTGAATGCACCCTTTAGGGCTAATTTTAGACTTGTATGGAAATTGTTAGTCATGTAGATGTTATGATTTACCTCCCGGTGCTGAGCAGAGAGCGGACAGGTTTTACCGTCACCCTGGATGGGTGTAAAGCCCCAACCAAAGCTTCCTGTCTGGTCACATTCCACTTAACGGCTTAATTTTAGTTGCTTTCTCTCATTGGGTAAACTGCCGCCTTATATTGCAGGTTGGCTTCTTGGCAATGTTAAGTCCATTTAAAGGAGTGAATATTTATTCAAAGCCTTATTTGACTCATTGCTTAAAATAATTGCTGGATTATTGTAAATGTGATTGTATGATTTGCCTTTGGAGGATGGTAATTGTAATGTTACTTCCTGCGCGGTATCGGGCACCGAAGAAGATTCCAGTAGTTCTGTACGGCCGTGTCTGTGTTGTGGATCCACAAAATACAGATATATCCAGAATAAGGCGCAGCTTGAGGCTAATGATTTGTGGTTGGATAATCCCGCTGCGTGGCTATATTACGTGTTCTGGATGTGACTGCTGAAGCCACCAAGAAGGATCGCTATCAGACCGTTCGCAGGTTTCATACCCTCCATAGCCGGTGTATTGTTCCCCTGTTACCTGACTAGCGCCCCCTCTGTATGTAGTGCGGGCGGCTGAGGCATTATTATATTAGGAAGGTCATGGTGCCACAGACTGGTACGGAGACGTATTGTGTTTCTGAGACTGATCTTCCAGCCGGTAACGTCATGTTCGAGGTATAAAGTGGGCGCTGCAGGGAATAGAAGAGGATTGCAGTTTGTATTTCGTACAGGAGACATGGGCTCGTTGTCTTGTGAAATACATTCCTAGTTTACAAATGACAAGTCAGAGACCACCACGTCACTGCCACTGCCACGTCTGCCCCCGGAGCCACGTATTATACCTAGTAATGGTCCTCCACGCTGTCCGGTTACTTCTCTACCTTGTCACCTCCGCAAGACTCTTCAGTGTTTGCAGGATCCGCGCTCTCGTATCATCGCGTCGCATGTGAATTATTACCTTATTTATGTCGGTGATGAGACCTCCATGTATGAAATAGGGCCGCGCAGCAACGCGGCTACAGTAAAGGAAAACCTCCGTATCTATCTGGACATGACCAGAGTGCAATTCTATTATGTATACCTAGAATACTACAACCCCCATCATCACCCCACCACTGGACATGAATAGCTCCTAATTCTATTATACTCTATATGCACAGAACACCACAACCCCCACCGTCACCTGACCACTGGACATGACCATAGTACAATTCTATTATGTATACCTAGAATACTACAACCCCCATCACCCCACCACTGGACATGAATAACTCCTAATTCTATTATACTGTATATGCACAGAACACTACAACCCCCACCATCACCTGACCGATTTGATATGGCTGTAATACAAAGTTACTGGTTTTAAGCAGATTAGGCATGTGTAATGTGTCTGCCCCTTCTGATTTGATCACAAGGCCCCCCACACCTTTACCAGTGCTCCCAGTGCTGTGACCATCAGGAGGCTGCACATATAAATGCATGTCATTAGTTTGCTCTGTAGGGACGTATTAGGACAACCTATTGATATCTACAGTCGTGACCAAAAGTTTTGAGAATGACACAAATATTAGTTTTCACAAAGTTTGCTGCTAAACTGCTTTTAGATCTTTGTCTCAGTTGTTTCTGTGATGCAGTGAAATATAATTACTCGCACTTCATACGTTTCAGAGGCTTTTATCAACAATTACATGACATTTATGCAGAGTCAGTATTTGCAGTGTCGGCCCTTCTTTTTCAGGACCTCTGCAATCCGACTGCGCATGCTCTCAATCACCTTCTGGGCCAATCCCTGTCTGACAACCCATTCTTTCATAATCACTTCTTGGAGTTTGTCAGCATTAGTTTCTCAATGGGATTAAGATCTGGGGAGTTTCCAGGCCATGGACCCAAAATGTCACCGTTTTGGTCCCCGAGCCACTTAGTTGTCACTTTTGCCTTATGGCACGGTGCTCCATCGTGCCGGAAAATGCATTGTTCTTTATTGTTGGAAGAAGTTGCTGTTGGAGGGTGTTTTGGTGCCACTCTTTATTCATGGCTGTGTTTTGGGGCAGAATTGTGAGTGAGCCCACTCCCTTGGATGAGAAGCAACCCCACACATGAATGGTCTCAGGACGCTTTACTGTTGGCATGACACAGGACTGATGGTAGCGCTTACCTTTTCTTCTCCGCACAAGCCTTTTTCCTGATGCCCCAAACAATCGGAAAGAGGCTTCATCGGAGAACATGACTTTGCCCCAGTCCTCAGCAGTATATTCACCATACTTTCTGCAGAAGATCAATCTGGTCCTGATGTTTTTTTGGAGAGAAGTGGCTTCTTTGCTGCCCTTCTTGACACCAGGCCATCTTCCAAAAGTCTTGGCCTCACTGTGCGTGCAGATGCGCTCACACCTGCCTGCTGCCATTCCTGAGCAAGCGCTGCACTGGTGGCACTCCGATCCCGCAGCTGAATCCTCTTTAGGAGACGATCCTGGTGCTTGCTGGACTTTCTTGGACGCCCTGAAGCCTTCTTAACAAGAATTGAACCTCTTTCCTTGAAGTTCTTGATGATCTTATAAATTGTTGATTGAGGTGCAATCTTAGTGGCCACAATATCCTTGCCTGTGAAGCCATTTTTATGCAACGCAATGATGGCTGCACGCGTTTCCTTGCAGGTCACCATGGTTAACAATGGAAGAACAATGATTTCTAGCATCACCCTCCTTTTAACAGGTCAAGTCTGCCATTTTAACCCAATCAGCCTGACATAGTGATCTCCAGCCTTGTGCTCGTCAACATTCTCACCTGACTTACCAAGACGATTACTGAAATGATCTCAGCAGGTCCTTTAATGACAGCAATGAAATGCAGTGGAAGGTTTTTTTGGGATTAAGTTAATTTTCATGGCAAAGAAGGACGATGCAATTCATCTGATCCCTCTTCATAACATTCTGGAGGATATGCAAATTGCTATTATAAAAACTTAAGCAGCAACTTTTCCAATATTTATGTAATTCTCAAAACTTTTGGCCACGACTGTATGTGTCATGTACCTTGTGTAAGTGACAGGGGAAGGTATTTTGCAACCAGTGTTACAGACGGGTGAACTGTTCCTTCCTTGTCACAAGGTGTGGATTTTTCTAATCTGATGATCTGAGAAATCAGTTTTGAACAGGTTTGCCGGAGGGACAGGAGCACCTTGCGTAGCCCTCCGGCCATGCTGAGATTAAAGAGGCTTTTAGTATTTGGCAACTTCGGATCAGGTTACTGAAGGTGTGTGCGCTCGTCTTTATTATTTATCTACCTGGCACCAGAAGCTTCCCCAAGACTGAGTGACAGAAAACACGCACTCACAAGAGGAGCCTCAGCCGAAACCCCAGCTGGGCCGCAGCGTCATCTCCAGAACTAATCAGACATTACTGGCAGGTGTACCTGGCCTTACACCTAGCAATTTATTATACCCAGAGGAGAACCTCTGGGGGTCCTGCATGAAACCTTCCACTCATGGTTATCTGGATGGGAGCTATGCAGGGCTTTGTGCAGTTGGACCCCCTCGTGGCCGTACTGTATAAAGTATGTCTGCATGTAAGGCTATGCAAAGGGGCATCTCCCAAGAAAGAGATCCATCTCACCAGCGCCACCTATTGAAGGTGGCATCACTTTCCAGCAAACCCTGGGATGTGACAAGGGAATATAGCCAGACCAGATATCCATCTGTAGACGGCTGTTTGGGGGTGCTTGCCCCTCGTCGGTACGGAGTAGGATTCTGGCTGGATCAGTGTAAAGCCTTGGAAGCGGCTTTGGCGGGTGCTGGATGGTCTTTACAAGGCCAGTCCTGAATGGAGACTTGTTGGCAATGCTCCATGGGACACAAATATGCAAAGAGGTATTTCCCAGGGAAAGGGAATCCTCTCACCAGCGCCACCTATTGGAAGCTGCTCCGTATGAGTCAAAATCTGACTTTCCAACAAGCCTTGGAGCACGACAAGGGAATATAGCCAGGCCAGGTGTGTTGGAGCCGCTTCCAATAGGTGGCGCTGGTGAGAGGGTTCTCTTGGGAGATGCCACTTCCAATAGGTGGCGCTGGTGAGAGGGTTCTCTTTCTTGGGAGATGCCGCTTCCAATAGGTGGCGCTGGTGAGAGGGTTCTCTTTCTTGGGAGATGCCGCTTCCAATAGGTGGCGCTGGTGAGAGGGTTCTCTTTCTTGGGAGATGCCGCTTTGCATATTTTGGCTGTGAGAAGTAGTAAATCTGGTAGCAACAATCCGATTCATTGATGGCAAGCAGAGATTTTAAAATGCCGTGGAATTGAAACACAAAGGGGGTCATTTACTAAAGACTGAACAGTTTGAGGTGCGCACCCGAAACTGCCACCGGCCAGGAGCCCCTATTTATGCCCGTTTTCAGGCTGTGGTTGTCCTGCCCCGAGAGCGGAGCCTCTAGGTGTAACGGCAACGCCCCAGTTGCTCCTAGAGGCTCATTTGCACATAGTAAATTATTTTTTTCTCAGCAGTGCGGGCACATATAAATGTAGGACCAACATGGATGCCTTCAGCTGTCAGGAGCACATGTAAAAGGTCAGCCAGGGTCATAAGGACAAAACTGCTGACAGATGCTCTTTAAGCGGTTTCTTTATAAAATAGGAAAATCCCTTAAAGATTCAGTGTTTAATGCCGGCATCAGTAGCTGGTCCGCGCTCGGTGGTGGCGTCTACCATTGGTTTTTGTGTCGTTGTCTGATTTGGCTTCTGGAAAGGCTGGAATCTATCAGACTTGTAAGGGATGAGAAGTCCATTCGGATCAGACTCCGTGTAATCTTGTTGCGCTGGAAGCCTCGTGTGCATTTCCTTCTCTTCCCGGGCTCAGACAATGAGCTGACGTCTCGCTGATGCTATTAAAGAATGTTGCTGGATCCAAATTAATAAAAGACATTGTTGTCTTTCCTGAGGGGTTCTGCGAGCTGAGCGAATACTCAGGTATTCCAGATATGAGGGATGTGTGGAGATTGCATGAAATGTTCTGCGTTTCGTGATCTGAGATACAGCGTTGTCTGCCCGGCGGCATCTTCTTCTCAGAGCCCAATACAGTTAATTAGCTTCCGTCTCTATAGCAACGGCCTCATCCTCTAAAAAACACGGTCTGTTTCATGTACGTGCTTCGCTTTATCACCGCGTGTTACCTGAAGGGCTCTTACTGGTCCGGCCCGCATTTCAGACAACTTGACTCCCATGTAAATTTGCTAGGATAACCTTTAAGTGTAAGGTGGAGGCATGTCCGCTGGCTTCGTTTTTGTTTTTCCTTTTTGTTTTTGTTTTTAAATTGTTGCTTCTTTTTTTTTTTTTTTTTTGCATAATAGAGAATGTCCGTCTAAAATCAAAACTTCCTAGAAATTAGTTGTCCTCCTATACGAAAACATGCAGAGATCATATAGATCAGCCTTACGCCTCATTCACATGTCAGTGTTTGGTCAGTGATTTCCACCAGTGATTGTGAGCCAAAACCCTAAAAAAGATCTAAAACTGTTCTGGAAATGGAAATCGCTGACCGAACACGGCCGTGTTAATGAGGCGGTACCCGACGGGCAGGAGGCTCCTCCTCACCGACTTACAATCATACCGTTGTCCATACGATTTCCTCCTTTGAAGCCCGGTTCATTATAACATCACATTATGCACCTCCCTGTAATGCAGCACCGGTGGATTTTTCCTATAGTTTGCCGGTATGGCCACCGTTGATTGATTGCATGGTGGTCGTAACCATGAAAACGAGCGGTGTATAATGCTATGGAAAAATGAATCCAGCCAGCAAAGGAGGCAAAATGGAGAATCTCAATACATTAGGAAGTGCATTTTACTCACTTTGCCTACATGATAAACACCATTTGCTGAAATGAGAGAACCGCTTCGCCGGGGTCGTCCCACCTCCAACATTGGTGGCATACCACTAGGATATGCCACGAATGTCTGATAGGTGCAGGTGCCATCTCCAGGACCCGCGTCTATCTCTAGAACGAACCTCCAGAAGTGCACAGGAGCGCACACTGTTCCTGCGGGGCCACTCCTAATTCATTTCTATGGCAGTGACTAAAATAGCCAAGCAGCAGACTCGGGTATTTTCGAAAGTCACCTAGAAATTATTGTGGTGTGTACCATGCAAGCGCGGCCATCGCCCCGTTCACGTCTGTGGAACTGACAAATAGCAGAGCCAGTGCCCAGCAATTTTTGGCACTGCCATAGAAATGAATGGCGGGCATCTGCGCATGTGTGGTGCGCTCCTGTTCACTTTGGGAGCGCCGTGCTAGAGATGGAGAACCCCTTTGAGTACTGAGCTCTCCTCAGAATGGATCATGAATATTGGATTGTTCTGGGTCCAGCACCCCCAACATCTGCTGTATTAAGGGGCCCCAGTGCTGTGGTGGGTTCCGTGGCCGCCTCCTCTGCTGTGATCTCAGAGCCATCGCTCACATACAGTCCTATTGAAGTGATTGGGATTGAGCTCCAATACCAAGCACAGCCATTATACATTGTGCGGCCCCTTCAGACAGCTGATCGGCAGGGGTGCCCACCTACTGTTGAGTGCTGGAAAATCATGCCACCTTCCTATCCAGCTGTTTGCATAGACACATAGTTGTGCTTCACCTGATTATAAAACGCAGTCTTTCTTTTGTTCATCGGAGACTCCATTTTGGAGCTATACTTTCCTACTATGAAAATAAGACCTTTAGTGCAATGAGGGCATCACCATTGCTGTTGTTGCACCCGAGCTCCACTCCTTCCTGTGGCCAGACCCTCTCTGACTGCTTTGATTGACAGGTCCAGACAGTGGCAGAACAGAGAGAGGGGGGCTGGCCACAGGAAGGAGTGGAGCTTGGGTGCAACGACCGCAATGCTGAGGTCCTCATTGCACCAAAGGTCTTATTTTCATATTAGGAAAGTATAACTCGGGAGCAGCCTCAGATCAGCAAAAGAACAGCTTCACCTGATTAAAACGCTGATATGTGTCTGCAGACGGCTGAACAGGGAGGTCGCTGGAGACAGGTTCCCTTTAAGCCAGGGATGTCAAACTCGTGGCCCTCCAGCTGTTGCAAAACTACAGCTCCCATCATGCCTGGGCATACTACAGCTATCAGGGAATGATGGGAGTTGTAGTTTTGCAACATCTGGAGGGCCATGAGTTTGACATCCATGCTTTAAGCTGTCCATAGGTACGAGACGCCTGCCGTAAACGCGCTTCTGTCCAGTGCGATGGCGTGTTTCTAAGGTTCGAGTGATAAGTGGCAGTCCTCTGCAACTTTCTAATATTCATCGTGATTGAAGAGATGTCCATCTTGTGCTGCTCGTCCCGCTGAAGGACTTGTTTCAGTGTATCAGAGCTGTCTTAACAAGAGAGACATAAGGATTTTCAGTTTTCTCCATTTACTGCCAGCAATCAGAGATCTTGAAAATGATGAAGTGAATTAGAGAGTTGCATGTTCCTTGCCTGTACAGTGATACAGCTGGAGCCCCCTCTGTAGCATCCCTTGCAGGCGGCATTATTTCCCTGTCGTGTTGTATTCATGGCTTTCTGTTGCTCTCCTGCTCTGTATGTTCTGTGACGGGGAGATGGCGGTTACTTCTCAACCACAGGCTCTGTCAGATGCTAACCGCATTATCGGCTTAGGAGAAAAATTATCCTGAGTGAAATTAAATTAAACTATTAAATTTGAAGGCATTACATGAAGATAATGTTTGGTAAATATGATGTGAGCGGCTTTGAAGTTCACAAGTTTCTGCTTTTATTTTTTGTATTTAGTTTAGATTATTAAATGAAATGCCATTAAAACGAAGTACAACACGATGATTGTGAGGGACGTCTGCATCATAACCATCTGTCCAGGCCGAAAATCTCCGGTCAGAATACGCTGCTTGGGGGATATGTATCTGACATGTGATTTGTTTCAGCACTCGCCGCTCTTCCCACTGTTATTATGGACTTATAATTTACAATGCAGAGTGTCACTGCTAGGCCAACGCTCGGCGAGTCCACAGTCAGGAGCCGTATATATCTGACAACTGCAGGAGAATGACCAGGAGTATGCCGCAGTCCTGCTGGGTAATTGGATGAAGAGCAATTATTATACAATATTCTCTCAACTACATGGAAAAGACAAGGTCTCATAGGTTTTGCCAAATACTAGATTGATCACTCCCATCATGTCTCTCTTCACTAGAAGAGGCTTTCTCCTTTGCAAAGTAATGTAGGATGTAGGAGTGGATGGAGGAAAGGGACAACTGCCTGGCGCACGTTTCTGGAAAAACATAGTTCACTTATAAGTTCCAATAATTTACTTTTATAATGAACTAAGCTATTTGCAACCTGTAACTGTTATAATAATGTACTCGTGAACAATAGTGGAACTACTAGATTAATACCCCCATGTCCAAACACAAGAATATAACTACTATAATACTGCCTCCTATGTACAAGAATATAACTGCTATAATACTGCTCCTATGTACAAGAATATAACTACTATAATACTGCTCCTATGTACAAGAATATTACTACTATAATACTGCTCCTATGTACAGGAATATAACTACTATAATACTGCTCCTATGTACAAGAATATTACTGCTATAATACTGCCTCCTATGTACAAGGATATAACTACTATAATACTGCTCCTATGTACAAGAATATAACTACTATAATACTGCTCCTATGTACAGGAATATAACTACTATAATACTGCTCCTATGTACAAGAATATAACTACTATAATACTGCTCCTATGTACAAGAATATAACTACTATAATACTGCTCCTATGTACAAGAATATAACTACTATAATACTGCTCCTATGTACAAGAATATTACTACTATAATACTGCTCCTATGTACAGGAATATAACTACTATAATACTGCTCCTATGTACAAGAATATAACTACTATAATACTGCTCCTATGTACAAGAATATAACTACTATAATACTGCTCCTATGTACAAGAATATTACTACTATAATACTGCTCCTATGTACAAGAATATAACTAATACTGCTCCTATGTACAAGAATATAACTACTATAATACTGCTCCTATGTACAAGAATATAACTACTATAATACTGCTCCTATGTACAGGAATATAACTACTATAATACTGCTCCTATGTACAAGAATATTACTACTATAATACTGCTCCTATGTACAAGAATATTACTACTATAATACTGCTCCTATGTACAGGAATATAACTACTATAATACTGCTCCTATGTACAAGAATATAACTACTATAATACTGCTCCTATGTACAAGAATATAACTACTATAATACTGCTCCTATGTACAAGAATATTACTACTATAATACTGCTCCTATGTACAAGAATATTACTACTATAATACTGCTCCTATGTACAGGAATATAACTACTATAATACTGCTCCTATGTACAAGAATATAACTACTATAATACTGCTCCTATGTACAAGAATATAACTACTATAATACTGCTCCTATGTACAGGAATATAACTACTATAATACTGCTCCTATGTACAAGAATATAACTACTATAATACTGCTCCTATGTACAAGAATATAACTACTATAATACTGCTCCTATGTACAAGAATATAACTACTATAATACTGCTCCTATGTACAGGAATATAACTACTATAATACTGCTCCTATGTACAGGAATATAACTACTATAATACTGCTCCTATGTACAAGAATATTACTACTATAATACTGCTCCTATGTACAAGAATATAACTACTATAATACTGCTCCTATGTACAGGAATATAACTACTATAATACTGCTCCTGTGTACAAGAATATACCTGCTATAATACTGCTCCTATGTACAAGAATATAACTGCTATAATACTGCTCCTATGTACAAGAATATAACTGCTATAATACTGCTCCTATGTACAAGACTATAACTACTATAATACTGCTCCTATGTACAAGAATATAACTGCTATAATACTGCCTCCTATGTACAAGAATATAACTACTATAATACTGCTCCTATGTACAAGAATATTACTACTATAATACTGCTCCTATGTACAAGAATATAACTAATACTGCTCCTATGTACAAGAATATAACTACTATAATACTGCTCCTATGTACAAGAATATAACTACTATAATACTGCTCCTATGTACAGGAATATAACTACTATAATACTGCTCCTATGTACAAGAATATTACTACTATAATACTGCTCCTATGTACAAGAATATTACTACTATAATACTGCTCCTATGTACAGGAATATAACTACTATAATACTGCTCCTATGTACAAGAATATAACTACTATAATACTGCTCCTATGTACAAGAATATAACTACTATAATACTGCTCCTATGTACAAGAATATTACTACTATAATACTGCTCCTATGTACAAGAATATTACTACTATAATACTGCTCCTATGTACAGGAATATAACTACTATAATACTGCTCCTATGTACAAGAATATAACTGCTATAATACTGCCTCCTATGTACAAGAATATAACTGCTATAATACTGCCTCCTATGTACAAGAATATAACTGCTATAATACTGCTCCTATGTACAAGAATATAACTGCTATAATACTGCTCCTATGTACAAGAATATAACTACTATAATACTGCCTCCTATGTACAAGAATATAACTGCTATAATACTGCTCCTATGTACAAGACTATAACTACTATAATACTGCTCCTATGTACAAGACTATAACTGCTATAATACTGCTCCTATGTACAAGAATATAACTACTATAATACTGCTCCTATGTACAGGAATATAACTACTATAATACTGCTCCTATATACAAGAATATAACTGCTATAATACTTCTCCTATGTACAAGAATATAACTACTATAATACTGCCTCCTATGTACAAGAATATAACTGCTATAATACTTCTCCTATGTGCTATGGACTATATTTAACAAAACATGGGGAGTATATAGTGATATAGAAAAGATGGGTGTCAAGATTAACCAGAGAAATCTCCATGTAGTATCTCCTGCCTTCTGTTTACGGTGAACTACATGTAGTATTTAGTTTTTTGTCCCCCCCCCCCCCCTTCGGGGGAAACATATCGGGGTGAACTGGTAATAGGTACAACCATGCAGGGCTTTTTAGGGCAAATCAGGAGGGGTAAACTCCACCTCCGGTCAGTGAGGACGGTGTCCGGCTAGCTCGGCTCTGAGGCTCTTTACAGTTATTGAGCAGCATTAGAGGGAAATAAAGCTCCTGGACGTCGCCCCCTTGGCTGTGACGTGTTCAGATACTTGGCAGTAGAACTGTCGGGGCTCGGCTCCTGGGAAGGGGCGCTGGTTTTTAGCAGCGGTTTGATTGTGTTTCCAGTGGTGGCAGGTCCTCCAAGTATATTGTGAGGCTGGTCTCTCTGAATGCTGTGCCTACAATATAAATGACATTTTTAAAGGGGTTTTCCAGGAGCTTAATGTTGATGACTTGTCCTCGGGATAGGCCGTCATTATCTGATTGGTGGGGCCTGACTCCCAGCATCCTCACCATTCAGCTGTGGCTTCTTCCTAGACCGGTAGTTAGATGTTGTTGGTCCAGACGCAGCCCCAAGTGAAAGGGGCTGAGCTGCAATACCAAGCTCGACCACTATGCGGTGAACGGCGCTATGCTTGGTACGAGGAGGCTGCATCGCTTGCCGGCGGTCGCATCTGATCGATGGCAGTGCTGGATGATCAGATAATAAACCCCTTTAAACTTAAAGGGCCCTGCAATAGTTCTCAGTGTGTATTCCTGGCGCTGCCCTCTGGCCGCCCGGAGATTGGTGGCCATTTCATAATCTGGAAGTCTGTATTAGAAGAAATAGGAAAATCACTGAGACTAATGTGTCTTCCAGTGGAGCTTTGCCATAATCTGATGTATTTTCAGGGAGAGGGGGGAACTCACAAAAAGTCACAGTGTAGAGAATGTCAGTGGCCCATTGTGCCGGCGGCCGAGTGAGTGCATTGCCTGACAAAACTGGGGCTCCTTCCTGATTGTAATACTTTTAATGGCCACAATAAGCCCTTGTTCGGCGAGGTTTGCTCCGCGCTTGTTTTTTACCCACGCAGTGTAATTATTAGCCGCAAACAAAGCTTTCATTTGTTCATCGTTACGTGATTTATATTCTTAAATGTCAATAAACTGCACCCTGTATGCGACGAGGGCCTCACAAGATGTTCCCTCGCTGTGCGAGTGGCAATAAACTTACTGCGCGTTCCTTTCTCTCCCGTGTGCCGGGCGCTCGTGTACAGGGTGTTTACTGCAGCCGCTTTCTTCTCCGCCACTCACCATTGTTAGAAGAGATTGACTCTGGGCAGAAGTAAAAGCTCCGGGGCCCGAGACCCAGGATTAGCCTTTTATTTCAATGAACAAACACAATATGCAGGAAAAAGAAATATCCAATCTTAAGCAAAAGAGTCATAAAAATCCTGCACTACTTGCTGGGGTTTGGGGGCCGACTGATCGGACTCTGGCGGGTCCTGCTGGAATGAGAGATCCGAGCCCATTGCTCTGACGCCGTCACTTACTTACAGGCGTATTTTGCTGCAGTGATTATAGGACCTTTTTCTTTTCTCTTTTTATTGACTTTTTCAGGTGCCAGTCACCATCAGTATAATTCAGTTTGTGTGTTCCTCAGCTTGTTGCAGAACTACAACTCCTACAGTTGTCAGGAAATGCTGGGAATATTAGTTATTTGGGACGGATGTTTTAGTACAAGGCCTGCGGTGTAACATGAGGTATACTAGTGGGTACCCACAGTCGCCAGCCCGAGTGCCAGCGGAGGGGTATCACATAGTGTTATATGCCAGGGATCCTGTCACCCTACACAGCGTGCTTCATCTTCACCCCCAGTTTGATCATGTTGGGGGTCGTCTAGTGGATGTGCTGACAGAATGAAATCGAATTGGTGACTGGTTGCATATGGGGGTATTTACTAAGACTGGGCTTTCATACGCCTTTTACATGATAGATTCTCAGGCAGTTACTGGAAAAATGTAATATTCATTCCTGATCATCGCCGTTGAGGAGCAACGATCCCCTCTATATGGGGAAGAATGATCCCTATTGTAATCCGGAAACACACATTGTGGGCTGCAGATCCTACTTTACACAAGGCAGTCATTTTGGGTGCTGTCCAAAGGAAATGATCAGCGCAGGTTTGGGTGATCAGTGGCTCGGTTACCCAGGACCGGTATTGGGGACGAGCGGCCTGCGTAATCGGACAATCACCCCCAATATGCCCCGGAGTAAAATGCAGCAGGTGACATTTGTCTGGTCTTATATAACGCATCGCTGTACAATCAAACTGAACGTATCATCAAATAAAACAATAGGAGTGGCCGCCATGCTCCCAAGAGCTTGCAATCTATGGCAGAGATTTGCACTGTAATTTAAGCCAACCTTATAAATTTATATGAAATGTCCGAGCTGCTCACTAATCCGTGGACTGGAGCACAGCCCACCGAGAACCTATTGAGGTTTAAAATGTGCAAAGCAAGAAAGAAACTATGTCCGTCTCGGCCAACTTGCATACACTTTACTAAATCCGTATATGAACCGGTAAATGGGTATATAGCTTATAAAATATCATAAAAACTATCAGACGCATTCACGGGGATATTGTTTGATATATATCTATTATGTCTCGTAGCTTCACACTGGTATATTTCATCCATTTCATTTTAATGTTTGTGTGTGTCTTTAAAAGATATTGACAGTGACCTCTACAGCACAGTGCCCCGCCACTTTAAAATGGGACCTTCACAGCAGCCCGCCCCTTTAACAGGGAGTTTCACAGCAACCCACTCCCTTAAGTCACCACCTCAGGGGCCCGCCCCCTTAACAGTGACCTCCACAGTACCCCGCTGCCTTAAAGGGAACCTGTCACCGGGCTTTTGTGTATAGAGCTGAGGACATGGGCTGCTAGATGGCCGCTAGCACATCCGCAATACCCAGTCCCCATAGCTCTGTGTGCTTTTACTGTGTAAAACAAAAAAAAAAACTATTTGATACATATGCAAATTAACATGAGATGAGTCCTGTACGTGAGAGGAGTCAGGGACAGGACTCATCTCAGGTTAATTTGCATATGTATCAAATATTTTTTATTTTATTTTTTTAACACAATATTTGATACATATGCAAATTAACCTGAGATGAGTCCTGTCCCTGACTCCTCTCACGTACAGGACTCATCTGAGGTTAATTGTCATATGTATCAAATCAGTTTTACACAGTAAAAGCACACAGAGCTATGGGGTCTTGGTATTGCGGATGTGCTAGCGGCCACCTAGCAACCCATGTCCTCAGCTCTATACCCACAATCCCGGAGACAGGTTCCCTTTAACAGTGACCTCCACTGCAGTTGCCCACTTAACAGTAACATCCACAGTGAACACCTCTTTAACAGTGACCTCCACAGCGCCCTGCCCCTTTAATTAGGGTTGTGTACTATGTAAGCGGCACAGAGGCTGGTAATGTAGGTACTTTTTATCTTCCTACTCGCTTGCATTCCGACAAATTAAAAGTAAAATGCATCGAGAGGACTCCCGAGCTCCCGCCCGCGACGGCGAGGACTCCCGAGTTCCCGCCCGCGACGGCGAGGACTCGCGATTCAGTTGGGATGTGATTGTTGGGTCATTTCCTGCCACGTTCTGAAGTCCTTGTGTGAGCCTGGCCTAGGATATTTGCTCAGATCCTCATGCAGCGGTGTTTCTGCAGCGCCCAGTGGAGAGGTGGTTGTGCTGTCCAGGCCTGGCCCAGTGGATACCAGCAGCGTTGTGGCATAGCCCATGTACAATGAGCGGCTCCATGCAGGCTTCTAGGTGATAATATAGTTCATTTTCAAGGACTGCACCAACTCCTCCGAGTAACTGTCAAGGTTCATTATGTTTTCTCAGGAATGTGAATGGCCCCAGGGGGCCACCCCTTATTGACATACACCATTAATATTACAGCTGTCAAAGATGATTTGGTAAATGTGAGCGGCGCCTGCTCAGCCGAGTGTTCTTAAAGGGGAACCACACTGCAGAATATTCACTAGGATCCTTGTACAATGCCGTGGAGGCTGAACCACTAGAAATTCGAAAATATAGAAATCCTTCTCTATATAGTGAAATCTAAAAAAATAAATAAAAAGCCCCAGTAATCCAGAGCGGCTGATGTAGCCTGACCCTGGTTTCCAGCACAGTGCTGTGATAATGCGACCAGAAGCAGATGACGGAGCAGAGCACCATTGGAGATGTGGCTCTTCAGCGTGCGGCCATGTATAGCATTGCACCAGAGCCCGTCTGTGTAAGGGAGCCTGTTTTGTGCCACCCATTCAGTCTCCGCACCTTCACCCTACACGTCATTTATGGCTTTCTCTTTTATTTGGTCTTTTAGATAATTGTTCCTTGGAAATTTCTGAGGTCACGAGTGTAAAGTTTTCTACTGTACTGCGCCAAGGGTGCAGGCTGTGAACGCCTGTCGGGGGCGAGAGGTCTTCCACAGGCAACTACAGGGTTAATGAGCTGGAACACCCAGAAAAAGAGGGTTGTGGAAAATCTCTGCATTGATAGCAACCTGCAGAACCTGTTGCTAAAGGCCTTCAACTGCTTAGTGTTTTTTCGAGGTTAGTGGTGGGAGTGTTTTCTGCGCTGCATTAGATGAGAAGGAAAGATCGGTGCACGTACAGCCCCCCTAGTAATCTGTGTAGTACCCAAGGGGTCCTAGTCGTCTCTTCATCTGCCCTATGTTTGGTGTCCCAGTGCATCAGTTCATAGAGCAGCTGCAGTTCTGGCATAAGGACCACATATTCCTGACCAGTCCCTGTGATGCAGACACATTCTGTTGCTCTTGGGGCTACATGTTGGATGGTACCTTACAGTCAACATTCCTACATCAGTGGTATATGCCTGCTGCTGCCCTGCCACTCCAAATGGGTACAGGTGGCACTCCACTCACACTGTGTCAGTTCCTGCACTCTGGCAGCAGGTCCGGACTCCTGCGTCTCTATTGAAGGTATACTTCATTGAACCTCATGCTATTCTGCAGAATTGCAAGGGTTAATCCTCCTTTGGTCCTGTGTGCAGCTGCTTCCAAGTGTTAATCTGCTCTGCTATTATGCTATGCTATTCTGCTGTTTCTCACTCGGGGAAAAAAAAGTTTACTAGCTTTCTAGACCCTACAAAGGTGCTATAATGTGCCCAAATACCGGATTCAGATTCTCTGCCACCTGACCTGACCTGTGCCTGATCACTGTACTGATGGCCCCTGCTGCCTGCCCTGACCTGACCTTTGCACTGTTTCTTGGGTTTGCACAAACTCTGCCTGTCCCAACCCTGGCCCGTTACTGACTGAGTATTGCCTGATCCCTCTGTGCTTTTCCCTCTGGGTCAGCTGTCCACAAGACCTGGTGGCTCCGCTGCAACGAAGTCTAGATCCCTGTATAAGGGTTAAAAGGTGAAAACCAGGAGACTGCTACGATTAGCCCTAAGCCAAACTCATCCACATCCTTCATAGGTGATGCCACCATGTTCCCAGAATGGAAGTGAATGGAACTGTATGTCTGTACCTGCACCTCACTGCGTTGTGCATAGAGCACCCACCAGTCCGGTCAGTGGCTCCAGTGTCTGATGGTTAAACCTCAAAGTACAGCCAGCATAGGGTTTGAACAGTGACACCTCGTTACTGCTCTAAAGCTCCTGTAGTCCAGCAGGAACAGCCGGGGACCCGGGAGGGAGGTAGAAGGGGGTTAGAACCAATTGTCCTATCTGAAGTCTACGTGGTGAACAGAGGATGTGGCAGCGGACCTCGTGCCCAGTGGGACAACACAGGTGGTCTTCCTCTCATGGCTCCTGTGGATGAATAATAAAAAAATTATGTTAATTTCTCTTAAAATAATAAAAAAGTATTAAGAAACAGCCCTACGTATGTGTCACGAAAAAAAAATATTGCTATATAAAAAAATAAAGATATAAAGAGAAGACTGTTGCCTCACATACAAAATCTCAAAGTAAAAAAACAAGCCAATAATACCTTTGTTATAATAAATCTGCGAATGTTACAAAAAGCTCAACAAGAAAATTTTCTTCTTCACGGGAAACACTTTTTATACCAGACATTTCGAAATGAACTTCACTGCCATGAAGAGCGTGACAAAGGAAGGAGCATTCCTCGTTACATGCTTCTCGCTCACACGCGTCGCCTTCCTGAACGCATCGTCTCCTAAGTATCTGTGCAAATGAAGAATCGCTGACATCGCTTCCCCGAATCTCGCTGCACGGTCCTGATCTGTGCCCCAGAGAGACTTCATACAAGATGGATATGATGAGCGGCTTCTTGGTGCTGGGAATCAAACAGCCGATGGAAATGTATTAAAATCAGGCTTTATTCATTTTCCTTCTAGTCAAATGGCTGTAACTTAAAGTGGTTCGGACAAACTTTGTCAAACTCCGCTTTGAATTCAAGTATATTTTACACAGGTCTGCAGACACCAAGCACTGTATGATCCTCAGATGTAGGAAAAATGATCTGCTTCCCTGCATCGTGGGAGCAAAGACAAGCTGTCATGGCGCAGCCACACCGTCAGGTTTTCTGAAGCCGCTTTGGAGTACACCACCAGCAGAATAGTGAGTGCAGCTCTGGAGTATAATACAGGATGTAACTCAGGGTCAGTACAGGATAAGTAATGTATGTGCACAGTGACCCCACCAGCAGAATAGTGAGTGCAGCTCTGGGGTATAATACAGGCTGTAACTCAGGATCGGTACAGGATAAGTAATGTATGTACACAGTGACTGCACCAGCAGAATAGTGAGTGCAGCTCTGGAGTATAATACAGGCTGTAACTCAGGATAAGTACAGGATAAGTACAGGATAAGTAATGTATGTACACAGTGACTGCACCAGCAGAATAGTGAGTGCAGCTCTGGAGTATAATACAGGATGTAACTCAGGATCAGTACAGGATAAGTAATGTATGTACACAGTGACTGCACCAGCAGAATAGTGAGTGCAGCTCTGGAGTATAATACAGGATGTAACTCAGGGTCAGTACAGGATAAGTAATGTATGTACAGTGACTGCACCAGCAGAATAGTGAGTGCAGCTCTGGAGTATAATACAGTCTGTAACTCAGGATCAGTACAGGATAAGTAATGTATGTGCACAGTGACCCCACCAGCAGAATAGTGAGTGCAGCTCTGGGGTATAATACAGGCTGTAACTCAGGATCGGTACAGGATAAGTAATGTATGTACACAGTGACTGCACCAGCAGAATAGTGAGTGCAGCTCTGGAGTATAATACAGGATGTAACTCAGGATCAGTACAGGATAAGTAATGTATGTACACAGTGACTGCACCAGCAGAATAGTGAGTGCAGCTCTGGAGTATAATACAGGATGTAACTCGGGATCAGTACAGGATAAGTAATGTATGTACACAGTGACTGCACCTGCAGAATAGTGAGTGCAGCTCTGGGGTATAATACAGGCTGTAACTCAGGATCGGTACAGGATAAGTAATGTATGTACACAGTGACTGCACCAGCAGAATAGTGAGTGCAGCTCTGGAGTATAATACAGGATGTAACTCAGGATCAGTACAGGATAAGTAATGTATGTACACAGTGACTGCACCTGCAGAATAGTGAGTGCTGCTCTGGAGTATAATACAGGATAAGTAATGTATGTACACAGTGACTGCACCTGCAGAATAGTGAGTGCTGCTCTGGAGTATAATACAGGATAAGTAATGTATGTACACAGTGACTGCACCAGCAGAATACTAAAAGAAATTTAGACTGGCACATTCATATTCGTAGTCACAGGTGCATATCCATAAAAGCAAACCTGGTTGATAAAAAAAATGGCTGCACAACTTTACACACACAAACAATAGAGCTGAGAAATGGGGATCATTCTAAATTAAAGTGTTATTATACCTACTATAAATTGAGAAATGGAAGCTCTTAGCGCACATATTTAATCAAACTTGTGTCGGGCCCATCTACCAGGCGTCAAGGTGGCTTCCGCAGGCGGGTACCCAACGGCAGAATAGTGAGTGCAGCTGTGGAAACTACATTCTGTACTTTCCTGTTACATTTTCTGGGATTGGGGTTCCTGGGACGGCCCTATATGTTATAATACACGGACACAGAGTGCAGTACTGGTAATGTCAGTATATTAGGAATGTTTTAGTCCTTCCATAGTCTGATCTCGCTGCTGCCGTATACGTTTTTGGTCTGTTTGCCATCTAGCTGTTATTTGCCAAGTGAGAAACGGCAGCAAAAAAACATATTTAAAGATTAAAACTTTTACCTACTTGTTTGTATTTACCGACAATGCATTCACTTCAATTGCTTTTTGACATTGTAATTTAAGTATTTTTTCTTATTTCATTACCCCTCCAACCAAAGAGAATATAAGCGTTGGTTATGTTTTTCCTGTTCGGTGGAGTGCTGCTCTTTGTGCTTTCATATAAAGCTGATTTTGCAGGCACGTAGCAGGACGCTCTGCATTAACGGTCTGAGCCCTGCGTCACGTTGTGAGAGCGTATTGAATTTCTCAGAACAAATATGTTGCATTAAGAGATTTCGACTATAACTAAAATAGCAGTATATTAGTGGGTACTTAAAGGCTAAACGGTAATGCCTTGTTTTGCACCCCAAGGTTCTGCCAATGTTGTGTTAAGCAAATAGTTTTCAGTATGCCTAATAATTATAATAATCCTTACTGGAGGTACTAAAGGCATGATATTAACCGCTTCTGTGCTTAAAATGGTTGCATTGACATGAGAATGGACTGCGGCTCGACAACAGATGAAACTTCTGAGGGTTACGGCTAGGGATGAGCAAATCGACTTTGGATGAAACATCCACAGTCGATTCGCATAATACTTCAGTTTGAATAGTGTACGGAGAAAGTGCTCCGTACAGTATTAGAATGTATGGGCTCCTATGATCCGAACCGCGAGACTTCGCGTAATAACTTCAAAAAATGATTTATACTGTAAAAAAAACTTTGCCCGAACTCTGGTTCGGTTCCAAGGTACCACTTGGAACCAAACAAGAGTTTGTGAAATATATATTTTTTTTTACAGTGGAAATTGATTTATGAAAATATTATGCAAAGTCTCGCGGGACTTCGCAAGGTAATAACTTCGGCTCATAGGAGCCAATACATTCTAATACTGTACGAAGTGCTCACTCCGCACAGTATTCAAACGAAGTATTATGCAAATCGACTTAACTACCCATCTAATAAAGTTTAACATAAATCGGGCCAACAGTCAGGCCTATACTTATTAACACAGGTTGAGTGTGGAATCGCCATGCTCCTGAGTAGATCCAGCATTGTACAACGTTCCTTGAGTAAAATTGCTGCTGTACATACATTACTTGTCTTGTATTATACTCCAGAGCTGCACTCACTATTCTGCTGGTGCAGTCACTGTGTACATACATTACTTATCCTGTACTGATCCTGAGTTACAGCCTGTATTATACTCCAGAGCTGCACTCACTATTCTGCTGGTGCAGTCACTGTGTACATACATTACTTATCCTGTACTGATCCTGAGTTACATCCTGTATTATACTCCAGAGCTGCACTCACTATTCTGCTGGTGCAGTCACTGTGTACATACATTACTTATCCTGTACTGATCCTGAGTTACATCCTGTATTATACTCCAGAGCTGCACTCACTATTCTGCTGGTGCAGTCACTGTGTACATACATTACTTATCCTGTACTGATCCTGAGTTACATCCCGTATTATACTCCAGAGCTGCACTCACTATTCTGCTGGTGCAGTCACTGTGTACATACATTACTTATCCTGTACTGATCCTGAGTTACATCCTGTATTACACTCCAGAGCTGCACTCACTATTCTGCTGGTGCAGTCACTGTGTACATACATTACTTATCCTGTACTGATCCTGAGTTACATCCTGTATTATACCCCAGAGCTGCACTCACTATTCTGCTGGTGCAGTCACTGTGTACATACATTACTTATCCTGTACTGATCCTGAGTTCCATCCTGTATTATACCCCAGAGCTGCACTCGCTATTCTGCTGGTGCAGTCACTGTGTACATACATTACTTATCCTGTACTGATCCTGAGTTACATCCTGTATTATACTCCAGAGCTGCACTCACTATTCTGCTGGTGCAGTCACTGTGTACATACATTACTTATCCTGTACTGATCCTGAGTTCCATCCTGTATTATACTCCAGAGCTGCACTCGCTATTCTGCTGGTGCAGTCACTGTGTACATACATTACTTATCCTGTACTGATCCTGAGTTACATGCCTGTATTATACTCCAGAGCTGCACTCACTATTCTGCTGGTGCAGTCACTGTGTACATACATTACTTATCCTGTACTGATCCTGAGTTACATCCCGTATTATACTCCAGAGCTGCACTCACTATTCTGCTGGTGCAGTCACTGTGTACATACATTACTTATCCTGTACTGATCCTGAGTTACATCCTGTATTATACTCCAGAGCTGCACTCACTATTCTGCTGGTGCAGTCACTGTGTACATACATTACTTATCCTGTACTGATCCTGAGTTACATCCTGTATTATACTCCAGAGCTGCACTCAGCTATTCTGCTGGTGCAGTCACTGTGTACATACATTACTTATCCTGTACTGATCCTGAGTTACAGCCTGTATTATACTCCAGAGCTGCACTCACTATTCTGCTGGTGCAGTCACTGTGTACATACATTACTTATCCTGTACTGATCCTGAGTTACATCCCGTATTATACTCCAGAGCTGCACTCACTATTCTGCTGGTGCAGTTGCTGTCGCGCAGGGCCCCGGATGCTGACGTCTGGCGCTCTACAGTGGATTGCTTCCTTTCTGTAACACCGAAAAATCTTGTTGTGCAAGGAACATATTACGACGCACAAAAACGGAGAGAGAACCTGACATAATTTCCGTCTCGGGTGCAGAGACCCTCCAGAAGCATCTACATACTGAATATGGCTGATATCCGCCACTCCTCTTATAGAGATGGGTTAGTGTCCCTTTAAGATGCTCCTCATATTGTCTGTACTGAAGCGTGGCGCTCGGGGACATGCTTTCCTCCGCCGTCCACGCGCTCATTTATTTGTCCCCGCTTTGTGTATAATGACCATTTCTATATAATGAAGGGTGACCCCGGTCAATGGCTGTGATTGTGGTGGTCCGTGCAGAGGGGCGACCATACGTTATCCGTGTGAATGCCTTACATTTAGCTGCGATAAGCCATTACCGTAACTGTGATTAAGCCTAGTAATTCCCTCTGTAATTAGAATGTCGTTAGGCAGCATTGCCCGGATGCATCTCTACCAGATTAATGGCGTAGATGATATTAGGCCTGGTGTCCCGGCGCTACAATAGTGGCCTTTCTCCGGTAGATACTTGTATATTGTGACCCCCCCTCACTCCTTGTCAATGAGAAACTAATGTGCTCAATCGTGTCCAGTCAATTATTGTCCTGACACCGAGGCACAATTAGCACCATTCATTATACTACAGATCGGCCGGGCTATTAACTCCCGCCTTGCTGTGTCATCGGCTATTAGCCACGGATCTTGCTGGAGAGCAGTTTCCAATGATTCCGAATTGACTCTGACAACCGGCAGCATAATTTCAGTAGATAAGAAGACAAAGTGAGGTAGTTATTATTGAGGCCCTGAGGAATTACAGCCAGCCAATTGCAATGTGCTAAGCCTGCGCTGGCAGGGCTCCGCCGTGCGGATCAGGCAGAGGGTTAAATCAATATTTTCAATTTCTTACAATCAATCTGGTGTTTGAGCAAGATGGAAACTTGTTAGCAATTGTCAGACGTGTAAATGAAAAGTCAAACTTATTATTATTTGTTAAAAAAGGAATCGGCACGTAACACTATGCTCCGGGCTGCGAGTAATTCTGCTGCGATCAGAACCTGGCTCTTCCCGATGAGCGAAGCCGCAGATCTTTACCAACGACTGGAGCATCAATATCCCGGCCCCGAGATGTGACTGCCACTCCGCTCTCCGCCATTAGAGCAGGCGGTAGGTGGGAAGAATTAAAATCGTTACGTTACAAGCCGCATGCTGAAGATGGCGACCAAAAAATGTGCCCGAAAATAAACAACTGCAGAAGCCACAGTAGAGACGACGACGTACGCCCCTCCACCATTATCTCCGGCAACCATGAAAATACCGCAGAGGCTTTTTATTTGCATTATGAAAGTCTAAACGATCTCCTCCTTGTGACTTCTGTCTATATATCAGTTATATCTAGATGTATAGAGAAGTATGTGGGACTAGAAGCACCCGGCGCAATGTCCTGGACGGCGCAGGAAAACCTGGTGGCGCCTTGGCATCATGGAGAATTGTGTAGTCCCAGTCCTGACCATTATACCTAGCAATCGGAGTCATTGTTTATGGGTAGGACCACACTGATTTCCTTACCATGCTCCACTACCTTCTCCTTTACAATGATGTTACTGTGCCTCGCTCTGTATACTGTGCCTCGTCTCGCTCGGTATGAGGCACCGCTGGCTATACAAGCTCAAGAACCAGAGAACGAGAAACCAAAACCTAATCGCTTCCTGGGTTGGGCAATAGCCGGTGCAGCTCTCCATTGTCTTCATATTCCAGAAATACAGCCCGGAGCTGGAGGTAAACCTCATTAAGGCAGAGCTCAATGGAATTCTAATTACTTTTAAATTGCTTTTGGTGTTTTGGCAGGACACACATCGAGTAGTGTAAGAGAAGGAGCAGAGTAGAAGACATACCCAGTGCCCGCCACACTGGTGGCATAGCGATGGGATATCCATCAATGTCAGGTCCTCTCTCCAGAGCAGGCCCCCAAATATTAGAGGTTGAGGCTCCAAATCCCCTACAGGGGTTGTCTGGGATTATTAAGAATAATTACTTTCCTTTAATCCCACTGCTCCTGCACTTGGCCCGGCCCAATAGTCACAGGAGTGGTGTGTGCCATCACTGGCCTCAGTGGTTATGTACTGCACATACTAGCATGTCAGTGAACGATATGTGACACCAGGACTGGATCAGTGGGGGGTTACAGGCAAATTATGCTTGTTTTCTTATTTTATACAATTTTTCTGCTTGTCTGCTATAAAATCCTGAAACCATAATGATGATGGTCAGCCCGCAGCCACCACTAGGGGGAGCTTGCTGAATACAGAACGTAGTGATCATGGGAGCAGGGAGGTTTCTACACGTCTTCTTATCGCTCGTCCTATAGAAGAATAGTAAAGTCCGCCTTACCCTGCCAGAAGAGGGTGAAAACGGAAGCAACACATTGCCTTCACCTCTCCTGCCTCCTTTAACCGCCCGTAACAATGCATTGCATTTGGTGCGCAGGAAATGCAGCTTTTTAGTGTATTATCTTCCTGTCCATTAGAGATGAGGCTGGTGCATGACCTGTTATGATGGAACGCGTGCACAGTAGTGTTCAAAAAAGTAGCAGAGTGTTTAAGGGTACTTTCACACTTGCGTCAAAGTTTTCCGGTATTGAGTTCCGTCCTAGGGGCTCAATACCGGAGAAAAACTGATCAGATTTATCCCCATGCATTCTGAATGGAGAGCAGTCCTTTCAGGATGTCTTCAGTTCAGTCTTTTTACGGTATTTGGACAGAGAAAATACCGCAGCATCCGGCATTTTAAAAATCCTGAACACTTGCCGGAATGCCAGCATTTTTTTTCCCATTGGAATATATTAGTGCATTAAAATTGCCGCATTGACGGATCCGTTTTTTTTGTTCTGCAAATGCGCAGACCTTTAAAAATAATAAAAAAAAATCCGGACACCGGAGAGACGGATCCGGTATTGCAATGCATTTGTGAGACGGATCCATCTACAAATGGTTTTCGTTTGCATACAGATTTCCGGATCCTGCAGGCAGTTTCGGCGACGGAACTGCCTGCCGGAATCCAGCAACGCAAGTGTGAAAGTACCCTAAAAGGGCGGATAAATCACCAAATCATAACTTATTTCCATAAATGCACTAGAAATTCGACACAATCAGTTCCAAATCAGAAGTGACGTTTCTCCAGTTTGTTTTTAATCCTTTACAGAAAGTAAATAAAAATACTTGGCTGTAAATAGCAGTGTGGGCCGCCTTCTCCAAAAACTCCAACTCCTTAATGTATAAACTGAAAAATGTTTGAGTTTTCCCTTGAATGTCTGAACTAATATTTAGCAGCATAACCACTGAGATCCGCCTGACATCTGTGCTGTCGAGTGCACCGACTTCTGCTCCCTCTGAACAGGTCTTCAGGATGATGGGACTACTCTCCGCATATCTCCTGCATTTTTGGGTTTTTCCTTATAAACTGCATTTTTGATGTCACAGGTTCTCTGTGTAATTGAAGTGGGGAATTGGGTCTTTTTTAGATCCAAAAAAACCTTTGCTTTCATCAGTCCATGACGTGTTGCGCCATTTCCCTTTGGTCAGTTTGTTCCTTGGCAAATTTTAACCTATTCAGGACAGGTCCTTTATCCAACACGGGGACTTTGCAGGGAGTTCTTGCAGGTGAATTGTCTTCACTTCATCGTCTTCTGATTGTCGCAGTGATCACCGGTAACGCCAGATCTCTCTCATCTTCTGGAGGTGATGATTGGCTGAGCCTTAACCATTTAGTCTATTCTTCCATCCATTCGAACAATAGTTCTCCGGTTCCTTGTGCGTCTTTTAGGTTTTTGGTTGCCACTTCAAGGATCATTTCAGCCAAGCAGACTGTCATTTGATGCATTTCTCAATGTTTTTACCTCCAATCAACATTTCAATCAAAGTACGTTCTTCATCAGAACAATGTCTGGAATGGCCCATTTTCCCCAGTATTTCAGAAGGAAATACACTATAACCAACATGTGCAGCATCTGCTGCCTCAAATAAGGGTCAGTATTTACTCCTGTAATTCGGCAGAGTGAACGACTTTGGCAGTTTAACCTCTCGCTGTTATTATTTTGAGCCTCTTTCAGTTGAGGATTCAATTACTCAGAACAGGGGACATGCACGTCCTGACTGTTGATTTCATTACTCTACTACACTTGAAAGTAAATCATTTACAACATAATTTCACTTCTACCAAAAACTGATTTTTTTAGGTGTATGGGGTTGGCCCATCTCACACGTTGGTGGCCTATCGCTAGGATAGGTGTGAGTCCCACCTCTGCATGTGCGGCCCGCTCCTCTCAGACATTGAGCCGATCACCAACGTGTGAGGTGGGCCAACCCCTTCCATCATGTTGGGCTGCTGTTTTTTGGACCCTACTGTACAGGAATGAGATCTGAGTGCAGAATGATTTTTTGGGGGCAGCTCGGTGATTTACACTTTCTCTGCTGTTGGATTATAAAATGTTTATCTAGTATTAGTCTTAGCCTTTCTAATACCCGCCCAAAAATGTATAAGACCTGAAAATGGGATTGGAGGCTGCAGATCTGATGTCTTACGGAGTCTACGTGTTGCGCTGATGCTGTGATGTGTGGGTGGTGGTAAAATAAACCGGGTCCGTATCGAGGTCTGCAAACCATAGAGCCTGCGGTTTTCTCTCTCAACACTAGAAATAGGTATTCTCATCCACAATATGGAGAGTAATAGGACCTGTTCTATAATTTGAAGAATGTACATACGGAGGCGGACAGCACATGGATGATTATTATTTATTTTTTTGCATCCCATTGGAATGAATGGGTCCATGTGCTATCCACAAAAAATGCTGATGGCACACGGAAGGAAAATATGGTTGTGTGCAGGAGGGAGATGTGGGAGGAGAAGCTTTTATTGTGGCTTTATTTGTACAGTTGTTGTGTTAAATGAAAACTTCATAATGCACGTAAGAGAAAATGGTTACTAAATAACAAAGTGCGTTTCCCCGTATTCGCCGGGGACAAACACTTGTGTCCTTGATTCTTATTGTTCATGTGTTTTTATTTTTTTCATTTAATTTTTTTTTAAAGAAGAAATTTCAATACAGCGTTTAGAGAGAAACAGAAATACCCGGTTTTAAATTTCGCTTCTCCATCGCGTGTGGCCTTGCTTTCAAATAAAAGAGATGGAAAAAAAAATATATAATAATGTTACTCACCAGAGTGAACCAGGGAAGAGACCTGCGAATCCCCTCAAACATACATTTTTCTGTCAAGGTTACAAAAGTGTGTGCAAAATAAGTCGCTTCTTGAATTAAGGTCTCTTCATTTTAATTAAGCACAAGTAAAAAAACAAGTCCCTCCCCAACCAGGTTCTCAGTGGCCCCAGGAGCACCTCTGCTGATCACAGGTGACCCGTGCACATCGCCTTGTCGAATATATTGGGGGTATGAGAGTGAATGCCCACCCCATCATCTGTGTGTATTATACTCCAGAGCTGCACTCGCTGTTCTTCAGCGCTGTCACTTCCAAGCGCTCTCTGGATTCTTCCCTGCACGGTCTTTCACGATGTGCACTGTGGGTCGTCTTTTAAAGGGAACTGACACTGCTAGATAGGCGAGGGGGGGGGGGGGGGGACAAGCTAAAAATGAGTCCGTCTCCTCTCCCGAGCCCTACTACATGAAGGGCTGATCCCACATTACATGCCCATACTTCTCCTGCATTGAGAGGACTCCTCCTGAAGTCCTCTCCATTATGTCTGTGGGCTCAGCAGTCCTGGCACTGGTTTGCCGGTGCACAGCAGGGAAAGGCCGCGAGTGTGGACCTCTGGATTAGTGGCGTCGCTGGGAGCGCTACTGTTCACACTTTGCATTTATTGTGAAGAAGTTCAACTTCATTTTCTTTGTTCTCCTTGTCCTGTGACCAGAGGAATAGATTTGTCCCCATGTCTATCATGAAGCCATTGACTTTTCATTTAATGTTAAAATTCAAAGTCCTGAGTGACAGAGCTGCCACGGTTCAGCCCTACAGTCGCCGTCACGTGATAAAATATTACATGTGAGTTTTCAGCTCGCCGTCACCTGCCGGAAGCCTCTCCGAGTCTGACTTTCTGCAGAGAAGAGGATCGGGGGCATGCTGGCGCGTTCTGAGGATTCCTGTGTATAACTAAAAATGGAAAGGAAGCAGAATGGGGCGCATTGCTGGGATGCTCGCCTCTTACCTATAGGCTATGGGGGCCTGTGCCGACTTGCAGCTGTGTTTTGACATTGCAGTAATTGCGCCTCTGTGGTCACACAACCAGAAAACACAGGAGGAGGAAATCCAGCACAATTTGTCAGGAAGGAGGGAAAAAAAAAAGATAAAATTTTACTGACAGATTCTTCCTCTGTTTTGGTGAATTGTCTGCAGAGACGTATTGCAGGCGCCCCCCTGTTCTGCGGTCTCTCTGGCCCTAATCTGAGGGGGATGCCAAGGGATCAGAAGAGCTGCATATCCAATATCCTCACTGGTATCTGCGCACAAACCTGCAGATGTAGCCTCTTTGCAGAGTCAGGTGCCCACCTGTCAGGGTCTTGTTTGAAATCTGTAGTTGCCTCTGTAAATCTTCCCAGTGTAGATCTGAGCCCTTTTACCACAGGAGCCTTCAGTTGTGGGGACTTATGCTGAGTGAGGCCGGGTGTACATGTGCGTGTCTGATTACCTAGGATGTCTGTGGTTGACATTGTGTGGATATTCATGAGAGCAGGCCACGCTTGGTCTCTGCAGGTGTCAGATTCCTACTGACCCTAATTTTCAGCCGAGAGCCGCTGTGCACGGCCATCTTTACAGCAAGGCTGTCCCTCAAGAGCCTTGTAGCTGCTAAATTGGATTTGTCAGTGAATAAAGTGTCAGCTGCCGCAGGACGAGTCCACAATGGCCGCTGCGCGCGCCCTTTGTGGGCAGAGTTTCAATGACAATTGATGGGTTTTAGAAGTTGCAGAGATCATTGTGATCTGGAGGGAAGCGGAGCAGAGCGTGCGCTGTGCACAGCTGGCGAGCAGCAGGCCCCACTACAAGGGGAGGTCACACCTAGTTCATCCTGCTGTTTAGCTGCTTATTGACGGCCATGAAACACTAATATAATGAAACAAAGCATTTCAGACGCACAAAAGCTCATTTCAATTTCCATCTTTAAATAAAATAAAAAATGGCCACGCATAGAGGCGGGTAATTGTGGTTCATCAATGCATCGCTCTATCCTGGGGTGTAACAGGTGGAAGCCAACAGCAGATACACTGCGGCAGGTGTGTCATCCTTGTGTGAACGTTTATATACAGTGCATTTATTTATCTTACTTCTATATAGCTGACATTCCACAGCGCTGTACAGACATTCCCATCACTTATATATCACTGACATATTCCACAGCGCTGTACAGACATTCTCATCCCTTATATATCACTGACACATTCCACAGCGCTGTACAGACATTCTCATCCCTTATATATCACTGACATATTCCACAGCGCTGTACAGACATTCTCATCACTTATATATCACTGACATATTCCACAGCGCTGTACAGACATTCTCATCCCTTATATATCACTGACATATTCCACAGCGCTGTACAGACATTCTCATCACTTATATATCACTGACATAGTCCACAGCGCTGTACAGACATTCTCATCCCTTTATATATCACTGACATATTCCACAGCGCTGTACAGACATTCTCATCACTTGTATATCACTGACATATTCCACAGCGCTGTACAGACATTCTCATCCCTTATATATCACTGACATATTCCACAGCGCTGTACAGACATTCCCATCACTTATATATCACTGACCTATTCCACAGCGCTGTACAGACAGTCTCATCACTTATATATCACTGACATATTCCACAGCGCTGTACAGACAGTCTCATCCCTTATATATCACTGACATATTCCACAGCGCTGTATAGACATTCTCATCACTTGTATATCACAGACATATTCCACAGCGCTGTACAGACATTCTCATCACTTTATATATCACTGACATTCCACAGCGCTGTACAGACATTCTCATCCCTTATATATCACTGACATATTCCACAGCGCTGTACAGACATTCTCATCACTTATATATCACTGACATATTCCACAGCGCTGTACAGACATTCTCATCACTTGTATATCACTGACATAGTCCACAGCGCTGTACAGACATTCTCATCACTTGTATATCACTGACATATTCCACAGCGCTGTACAGACATTCTCATCACTTTATATATCACTGACATTCCACAGCGCTGTACAGACATTCTCATCACTTGTATATCACTGACATATTCCACAGCGCTGTACAGACATTCTCATCACTCCCTGTCCGCAGATCTATGTTCCCTATCAGTCGGTCGTTCGATTGTAGGAGGAAACCCACGCAAACACGGGGAGAACATACAAGCTCCATGCAGATGTCTGTGGCAGGATTCAAACCACTGAGCACCGTGCTTTCTTACTGCACAAGTCGGGGACCCTACTTTATTCTAAGCGCCCTGTTTCCATATGCCCTGCTAGGTTTTTTTGCCCATCAGAAGGAAGAAAGTTGGTATAATTGGGTCGGGGTGCCACATAATGCTATACTCGTACTGCAGCGTCTCCTGGAAAAACTCTACTAGAATAATAATCAGAAGCGAACTTTAAAAAAAAAAATATTGTATTTTGCTCATTTTGGGCTAAATTACTTTTTTCAATTGGTCCTGATTAAAAAGATTCCAGTTTTTCTCTACAGCTTTCCTTTTCACTGCATCTTCAGGCTGTTCCTTGTGCTTCTCGGTGCAGCCGTCAGCGAGCTGCTCTGTGGCCCTCATCTATGGCTCCTGGGTGTTAATTGTTTAAGAGCTGTCAGGAAACTAGAGGTAAGGGCTGCCGATGGAGCCACCCGGGCCGGAAATGACAAACTCTCTTGAGATTTTTAATGAAGGCCAATTTGGAAAGATTTGTAGTCTGAAATTAGTAGCATGCAAAAATAAAAAGTGCCCCCAAGGTGTACACAGCCGGTAAGGGTGGTCGAAATCCCTGCAAAAGACACTTTGTCTGCAATGTGTGAACACGCCTCAGCTCTTCCATGACCAAGGCCTTCTGGTGCACCCTGTGAAATGACCTGCACAGAGGAAAGTGAGCGCCATATATTGTATATGTGAAGGTATACACCTATGTGGAGATGACATGGCACAGCGGCTTTGTGTGTATAGGCACTGGTTTGTGTACATGTCTGTTTAGTTTGTACGTTATCTATGCAGTGCATATTGTTCTTATGGAATATTATTCTGTTGCATTTTATTTTTTCGTTTTAGATTTGAGGCTTTTGAGTACAAGTCTGTGATGAAATGTTCCCAAAAGCAGTTGATGACTGGCCCGTTGGACCCGTAGTGGGGCTGTGTATGTCCGTTCAGGTCCGGCGCTCAGTGGGGGGCCCGCTCCTTGGGGAGGCCGTTTGTTGCCCTCCTTCCTGGTGCTGGTCTCTGTTTTGGTGGGATGGCTATTTCACCACTTTTAGGCGGCTGCTTCCTCCCTTTCAGATTGGAGTTCAGAATACGACACAGGAAAGAGCCTCGAGCGGCCAAGTCCTGCTGAGTTTTTTTTTTTTTTTTTTAAGCCTGTGAAAAGAATGAATAATTCAGCAGTAAGCATGCCTGCAGCCGCCCATTCGGGAGCTTTGATCTGCGAATCAGGCGGCCGCATGAATGCCCTTATTGTCATGTTATGTGTACACAGTGTGTGAATTATTGAAAATAGTGAGGCCTGAGCCTCATCTGGTAGAGATTACAGTGCAGGCATGCTGGGTGAGGGCTGTAATTGAAAGTCCCCAGATGCTGTTTATTGGCCCCGTCACGTGACCCCCCGCAGTAAAGCCTCCGCTGCACACGGGGCCCGGCCCGCCGCCCTCCCATTCACCGCTGTCTCTACCTAAGCACCTGCTCGTAATATTTTCACAGTTTGAAAATGGATTCTTTACCTATTGTGCGCCCGACTTACTGCATGGCACTACTTAACTCGTTGTTGACTTGCAAATCTAAGACCCTTCCTCCCTTTTTATAAAAAACATTTTTTGGGGGGAGCTCAAAGGATTTTGTGACTAAGCGGATTTCATAGGGAGATGAAGGGGAAGCTTGGATTTCAGAAGTGTGCCTGTTTGCCTTTGTGACGAAGTGAGGCGGGAAATTCAAGTTCAAGTTGTCCGAGGCTTTCAGGAAAGGAGCCCCATGCAAAATGGTGGAATGAAAGCAGAGTTAAACTCCTGGGGGTCATCCGAGGAAGCTCGGGATCTTCTGGTTGGCATCCTTTAAATTAATCCTTTATGAAGGTTGCTGTAATTTTTCCTTTTTGTTGCTCCGATCTCTGGTCACATGACCATGTCCATGCAGCTCTTATTTCCTGCGATGTTATGTCCATACAGGGGGAGGGTCTGTAGCTGGGTGGGAGGAGCTTTGAACTAGCTGGGCGTTGTTGGGGGTGGAGCTGTGGCAGAGAAAGGAGAATTGCATCATGGGTTTGGTTGGATACAGCAACAGGAAGTGCTAGATACAGGATGGGAACAGCCACATGGTGCGAGTAGGTCCGGAGAGCCCAAACTGGGGAAAAAGCAGGGATAGATGTGCATGATGTAAGCAGCTACAGAACACCGTAGTAATCCCTGGAAACCGCCTGAAGTTTTAAGTTAAAGGGAAATGTGACTATTTAAAAAAAAATATACACTTCATGAATGTCAATCGAGCCAAACTTTCGAGCAGCCGACTAATGTGTATGTTGGTCTCTGGACTCTTCCACTACAGAAGATGGGATTTTGGCTGCAGGATCCTTTTTTGTTCTCTGGGACATGAGCCGCCAGCAGAGGGGAGTCTCCGAGCAGATTTTTCCCGCTTTCCCATTCACGACACTTGCACTCTCGGCTGAGCAGGGATTTGTATGGACGAATCAGGAGAGAGAGAAAAGAAGAGATTTGCACCCAGGTCCCCAGTACTGCATCGCGGATGACCTTGTTATCGCTGTGATTGTGGATATTCCAGGCGGCTGTGCACACTGCTGTAGAAGGCGCTGTGCCTGCGCTGGTTGATGGGCGCAGTGTTACTGGAGTGTTTGCGCTGGAGACGTGGGAGGTTTAGGTCATCCTGCAGTCCCCAGATATGGGGCTGGACGGCAGCGCTGGTTATGTCTGTGAACTCCATATTTACTGAGGTAGAGATTCTCAGCATTCCAGGTAGACTGAGGATGGCCTCATGCACACGACTGTTTTGGTCCGCATCTGAGGCGCAGTTTTTTACGGCTTGGATGCGGACCCATTCACTTCAATGGGGCCGTAAAAGATGCAAACAGTGTGCTGTCCGCATCCGTTGCTCTGTACCATGGTCCGCAAAAAAAATATAACCTGTCCTATTCTTGTCCGTTTTGCGGATAATAGGCAGTTATATCAATGGCTGTCCGTGCCGCTCTGCACATTGCGGAACACACACACACAGACGCCATCCATGTTTTGCGGATCCGCAATTTGCGGACTCCAAAACGCACAACGGTCTTGTGCATGTAGCCGATGTCACAGGTGTGCGCGGGACCCAGCAGGACAAGAAACCCTGCCATCCTGCACGCCATGTACTAGCCGGAACCCGTCCATTATACGTCCCTTCTTTCTAAATGACAAAGTAGGAAAAGTGGTGTAATATTAAACCGTTCTGCTGTGAGCGGCTGCTGCGTGTGCTGAGGTTCATACAGGGACGCCGCGTACGGGTGAGAAATGGTTAGCACTGGTGTCCGACTAAGGACATCTGCGTGAAAGTCGTACCGATAGGGGCTTAGATTGTGAGCCCCTTTGTGGACAGCGTGATAATGTCTGTACAGCGCTGCGGAATATGTAAGGGAGGGAAATAAAAAGACATTTATTTCTCCCTTCATGGCATTTTGCATTGATAGAGCTTCTTTGCCATTGAAGTCTGCCACATAATACAGCACGGATACAAAAACCGCGCACGGCCGCACTGTGTCAATATGACGTAATGTACCAGCCTCGTATACGATGACAGCCGGGATCGGGGCAGAGATGGAGGGACCCATGGTCCACATAGAACACACAGGGTTTTAGAACTCCCATTCTGGTGTACCCCAAACCACCTTGTATAACCCAGATCCATGTTTTTGGCACTCACTGGAAACCAGTATACAGCCAGTATGCGTTGGGCTCGTTCTCCGCGGGCCACGTAGCAGCTGCAGACTGACGCTGTGGTCTCCAGTCTGTGGCCCTGTTTGGTCACAGCTGGAGAGCCACCGGTAAAGGCCGCTGCTTCTAGGGTACATACTAGCTTGACGGACCCTGTGAGCTGTAGGAGGCCACGTCAGATTGTGGTGCATGTACATACAGTGTTCATCACATGTAATTCGCTGGGAACCTGGTGTGTGGACAGTCCAGCCGAAAATCTCCTGTTCCTGCTTCATGCGGTGCTTATGTATGTAATCTGCTGTGCATTGACTTTTCTATTTATTATTGCAGGTAGGAATGAATTAATAGCGCGATACATCAAGTTACGGACAGGGAAGACGCGGACCAGGAAGCAGGTGAATAATTTGCTTTTCTCTACTCTTCATGTGACTTGGTGAATTGTCGGTCAATTGCATGAAAATTGCTAATCCTGATCCTGTGCCACAAGTGGTTCACTCACAAATGTGCATCAGCGCCCAATAACTGTGCATAAAGGGCCACGGTCTCCACCATCCTCAGCTCCTCATATAGTGCAGCCGGTGATATTAGTGACTCCTATGGATGGAAAAGTCTCTGCACTTTGTCATAAGGTAGTGATCATGGGGGGCTGGGACATCTCTGCACTCATCCTATTGACTAACACTAGTTATCCACGTTTCTGTATACGACTGTTATGGGAAGTAGCTTTTTCCTGCAATGGATCACCGACAGTAACACAACGCTGTGATGGCTACTGGTAGAAGTCTTCGGCTTCTTCAGTGTCATCCTTTGACCCTCAAATCAGCCAGACGTACATTCTGACACTAGAGGCAGGACCATGTGGCCGAACCCCACAAATGGCCGGGGTCTGACACTAGAGCCGGGATGGGGTGGCCATATGCTAAAAACAGCCGGGGTCTGACCCTAGAGGCAGGACGGGGCGGCCGTATCCTACAAACAGCCGGGGTCTGACCCTAGAGGCAGGACGGGGCGGCCGTATCCTACAAACAGCCGGGGTCTGACCCTAGAAGCAGGACGGGGTGGCCGTATCCTACAAACAGCCGGGGTCTGACCCTAGAGGCAGGACGGGGCGGCCGTATCCTACAAACAGCCGGGGTCTGACCCTAGAAGCAGGACGGGGCGGCCGTATCCTACAAACAGCCGGACCGTGTGGCTGAACCCCACAAACGGCCGGGGTCTGACACTAGAGCTGGGATGGTTGAGCCATATACTACAAACAGCCGGGGTCTGAAACTACAGCCAGGATAGTGCGGCGGTATCCTACAAACAGCCGAGGTCTCAAACTAGAGACGGGATGTGCAGCCATATCCTACAAAAAGCCAGGGTCTGAAACTACAGGCGGGATGGTGCGACCATATCCTACAAACAGCCAGGGTCAGATCCTAGAGGCGGGGCGATGTGGCCAAAACCTACAAACAGCCGGGGTCTGACCCTAGAGGCGGGATGGTGCGGCCGTATCCTACAAACAGCCGGGGTATGACCCTAGAGGCGGGATGGTGCGGCCGTATCCTACAAACAGCCGGGGTCTGACCCTAGAGGCGGGATGGTGCGGCCGTATCCTACAAACACCCGGGGGCTGACCCTAGAGGCGGGATGGTGCGGCCGTATCCTACAAACAGCCGGGGTCTGACCCTAGAGGCGGGACGGGGCGGCCGTATCGCACAAACTGCTGGGGGTTGACACTAGAGCCGGGATGGTGCGGCCATATCCTACAAACAGCCGGGGTCTGAAAGTAGAGGCATGACCATGTGGCCAAACCCCACAAACAGCCGGGGACTGACACTAGAGGCGGAACGGGGCGGACGTATCCTACAAACAGCCGGGGTCTGACCCTAGAGGCGGGATGGTGCGGCCGTATCCTACAAACAGCTGGGGTCTGACCCTAGAGGCGGGATGGTGCTGCCGTATCCTACAAACAGCCGGGGTCTGACCCTAGAGGCGGGATGGTGCGGCTGTATCCTACAAACAGCCAGGGGCTGACCCTAGAGGCAGGATGGTGCGGCCGTATCCTACAAACCGCCGGAGTCTGACCCTAGAGGCGGGATGGTGCGGCCGTATCCTACAAACACCCGGGGGCTGACCCTAGAGGCGGGATGGTGCGGCCGTATCCTACAAACACCCGGGGGCTGACCCTAGAGGCGGGATGGTGCGGCCGTATCCTACAAACACCCGGGGGCTGACCCTAGAGGCGGGATGGTGCGGCCGTATACTACAAACAGCCGGGTCTGACCCTAGAGGCGGGATGGTGCGGCCGTATCCTACAAACACCCGGGGTCTGACCCTAGAGGCGGGATGGTGCGGCCGTATCCTACAAACACCCGAGGTCTGACCCTAGAGGCGGGACGGGGCGGCCGTATCGCACAAACTGCTGGGGGTTGACACTAGAGCCGGGATGGTGCGGCCATATCCTACAAACAGCCGGGGTCTGAAAGTAGAGGCATGACCATGTGGCCAAACCCCACAAACAGCCGGGGACTGACACTAGAGGCGGAACGGGGCGGACGTATCCTACAAACAGCTGAGGTGGCTGAACCCCAGCCGGGGACTGACACTAGAGGCGGAACGGGGCGGATGTATCCTACAAACAGCTGAGGTGGCTGAACCCCAGCCGGGGACTGACACTAGAGCCGGGATGAAGCAGCCGAACCCTCTAAACATCTGGGGACGTGCACTGCACATGTGACACTTGTTGGCTAGTACAACTTAAATGTGGCTCTTGGTAAAATTGATGGAAGCGAAGCTTGTGGTTGCACGATATTATCAGGATCAGATTAAAATGTCTTTTAGCATTTCTAAAGGAACTTTCACATTTGCGGCAAAGGATTCCGGCAGGCACTCCCGTCGCCGGAACTGCCTGCTGGATCCGTCAAAACGCATGAAAACTGATGGCATTTGTCAGACAAATCAGGATCCTGATCCGTATGACAAATGCATTGAAGTGCCGATCCGTCTCTCCGGTGTCATCTGGAAAAATGGATCCGGCATTTTTATTTTATTTTATTTTTGCATTTTTTGCGGTCTGAGCATGTGCAGACCGCAATGCCGGATCCGTTTTGCCGGAACACTCGGGCTTTATCCGGCGTTAATGCTTGTCAATAGGAAAAAATGCCGGATCTGGCATTCCGGCAAGTGTTACGGAATTTTGGACGGAGATAAAACCGTAGCATGCTGCGGTATTATCTCCGTCCTGAAAATTCGAAAAGACTGAACTGAAGACGTCCTGAACGGATTTCTCTCCATTCAGAATGCATTAGGATAAAACTGATCGGTTCTTTTCCGGTATTGAGCCCCTAGGATGGAACTCTAAAAGAATAACGCTAGTGTGAAAGTACCGTAACGCTGCAGTGTATTGCCTGAAAACAAAAAATACATTTAACTGATACAACGCGAATTGGCTCGTTACCATCACGCAGTTACAAAACCAAAGAAGTGGTATTCTAGAGGGAGAGAGCGCACAGCTGAAGAGGGTTCACACAGTACTGATCCTGAGAGCAGCCTTCAGAGCACCATTCACAATTCTGCCTTTTGCTATTGGAAGCAGTCACTGAGTTTGTTATTAAGCACACCCCTAACAGATTAGCCAAGTTCCTATAATGCCAGGGCCAGTTATTTTTTTCCCCCCTGAATCATATTGGTGAATGGTGCTGTGTGTAATGACTCTTCCCAAAATGTTTAAGCTTTGACCTTTTGTGTAAAGTGCAGCTCTGGGAGTACATAATACAGGCTCAGGACACAGTAGAGGTGAGGTTTGAATCCGCTCACCTGATTTCAGCATCGGTGCACGAACACAGGGCCAGCTCCCAGGGAGGACGGTCCGAAACTACAAAAGGCGTTCAGCACTCGATAGAATTCATATCTTTATTTCATGTAGGACACACAAAAAAGGTTAAATGACTGCAGCCTGAAGGTTTCCAGTGCCGGAGCGTGAAACACATGGATAAGACTGAATACCGCAGCAGCTGGGAAAAGCCAAAAGCAGGAGAAACCAAAAAAAACTAAACCTGGATAAAGAGAACGAAAACAAAATAAACAGAACTGTAATAAAATATATCAAGTCAGATCTTTTATTCCTAGCGAGGGATGAGCGAATCTCATATTTTGAATTGATGAAACGCAGCATTTCCGATCCCGAATGTAGACGTTTATCTGCGGCGGCTTTATATGTTATTAATCGACACCAATGTAATAATAACTCAAATGTATTGTAACGGTAGAACGCCCCAGCGGAGGAGGCGATCGGAGAAAAGCGCTTCTCGTTAGTCACATTCCACATGCTATGACTCGGGACGAGCGAATTTCATGTTATGAAGTTCATTTGCGCTTCGTTTGGTGGTAAAAGCAGAATTGCCTTACGGTTTGTTACCACGGACCATGACGCAATTCCACGATGGAATGTATAATGGAATGCCTTTAGAGGCTTTCCGTTATTCATTCCGTCATAATAGAAGTCTATAGGGAGTCCTCTCCTGCATAACGGAATTGAGGCGGATCCGTTATGCAGCCCATAGACTTCTATTATGACGGAATGAATAACGGAATGTCTCTAAAGACGCTCCGTTATACATTCCGTTGTGGAATTGCGTTATGGTCCGTGGTAACAGAAACCGTAAGGCAATTCTGCTTTTACCACCAAATGAACTTCATAACATGAAATTTGCTCGCCCTGAGTCATAGCATGTGGAATGTGACTAATGAGAAGCGATTTTCTCCGATCGCCTCCACAACTGGGGCGTTCTACCGTTACAATACATTTGAGTTATTATTACATTGGTGTCGATTAATAACATATAAAGCCGCCGCAGATGAACGTCTACATTCGGGATCGGAAATGCTGTTTGTGTTTCATCCATTCTGGTCTGAAGATTGTGTATCGCACAGTATACGTTTTATAGTACGGACGACGTGTGGGGAGCGGCAGCTTATGGCCGAGGTCACAGCAGGGGAAACATTCGGGTGGATGTCCCCTGTTTAGAGGCGTTCACCTATTGGCAAGTTTTGCGCCTATTTTAAACGGCACTTGAAAACCTTGGGGGGATACACATGGAAGGTGCCAGGTAATATGCCGGGGTAATGCCAGGTACAAGCCGGCACCCAAGGGCCAAACTATTTTTGGTAGGAAGACCTAAAATGGTTAAATATCTCTTAATGATATTCATTATTGAGTGTAAGGATAGCCGCAGCACATCGGTTTTAGTCATAGTAATGGGCTTGTTTGCCCTGATGTGACCTCGCCCATAAGCTGCCCACACGTCGTCTGTACTATAGAGCGTATACGGTGCGATACACAGGTTACACTACTCGCCATCTTCAGAGCAGAACTGCCAATCACGTACAGTTGCAAGAAAAAGTATGTGAACCCTTTGGAATGATATGGATTTCTGCACAAATTGATCATAAAATGTGATCTGATCTTCATCTAAGTCACAACAATAGACAATCGCAGTCGGCTTAACCTAATAGCACACAAAGAGTTAACTGTTACCATGTTTTTATTGAACACACCATGTAAACATTCACAGTGCAGGTGGAAAAAGTATGTGAACCCTTGGATTTAATAACTGGTTGAACCTCCTTTGGCAGCAATAACTTCCACCAAACGTTCCCTGTAGTTGCAGATCAGACGTGCACAACGGTCAGGAGTAATTCTTGGCCATTCCTCTTTACAGAACTGTTTCAGTTCAGCAATATTCCTGGGATGTCTGGTGTGAATCGCTTTCTTGAGGTCCTGCCACAGCATCTCCATCGGGTTGAGGTCAGGACTCTGACTGGGCCACTCCAGAAGGCGGATTCTCTTCTGTTTAAGCCATTCTGTTGTTGATTTACTTCTATGCTTTGGGTCGTTGTCCTGTTGCAACATCCATCTTCTGTGGAGCTTCAGCTGGTGGACAGATGGCCTCAAGTTCTCCTGCAAAATGTCTTGATAAACTTGGGAATTCATTTTTCCTTCGATGATAGCAATCCGTCCAGGCCCTGGCGCAGAAAAGCAGCCCCAAACCATGATGCCCCCACCACCATACCTCACAGTTGGGATGAGGTTTTGAGGTTGGTGTGCTGTGCCTCTTTTTCTCCACACATAGTGTTGTGTGTTTCTTCCAAACAACTCCACTTTGGTTTCATCTGTCCACAGAATACTTTGCCAGTACTGCTGTGGAACATCCAGGTGCTCTTGTGCAAACTGTAAACGTGCAGCAATGTTTTTTGGACAGCAGTGGCTTCCTCTGTGGTGTCCTCCCATGAAATCCATTCTTGTTTAGTGTTTTACATATCGTAGATTCGCTAACAGGGATGTCAGCATATGCCAGAGACTTCTGTAAGTCTTTAGCTGACACTCTAGGATTCTTCTTCACCTCATTGAGCAGTCTGCGCTGTGCTCTTGCAGTCATCTTTACAGGACGGCCGCTCCTAGGGAGAGTAGCAGCAGTGCTGAACTTTCTCCATTTATAGACAATTTGTCTTACCGTGGACTGATGAACAGCAAGGCTTCTGGAGATACTTTTATAACCCTTTCCAGCTTTATGCAAGTCAACAATTCTTAATCGTAGGTCTTCTGAGAGCTCTTTTGTGAGAGGCATCATTCACATCAGGCAATGCTTCTTGTGAAAAGCAAACCCAGAACTGGTGTGTTTCTTATAGGGCAGCCGTAACCAACACCTCCAATCTCATCTCATTGATTGGACTCCAGTTGGCCGACACCTCACTCCAATTAGCTCTTGGAGATGTCATTAGTCTAGTGGTTCACATACTTTTTCCACCTGCACTGTGAATGTTTACATGGTGTGTTCAATAAAAACATGGTAACACTTAACTCTTTGTGTGTTATTAATTTCAGCAGACTGTGATTGTCTATTGTTGTGACTTAGATGAAGATCAGATCACATTTTATGACCAATTTGTGCAGAAATCAATCAATCCAAAGGGTTCACATACTTTTTCTTGCAACTGTAAATTGGCATTTCCAATCCAAATTACGGTTTATTAATCAACACCAAGGATATATTAAAGGGATTGTCCAGAATTAGAAAAACATGGCGGCTTTAAAAAAAAAAAACAGCACAAGTGTGCGGTATTGCAGTTCTGCCCCATTGACTGCAGTGGTACAGAGCTGCAATAGGGATGGGATGGTGCTGTTTTGAAGAAAGCAGCCATGTTTTTCTAATCCTGGACAATCCCTTTAAGTCCCTACAGGTCAAATGTATTTACAAAGTAAAACCACCCAGTGGAGGAGGTGATTAGAGAAACATTTTGGATCATTAGGTTAGTGGCATCACAAATGGGATGAATACAAGATCTGATTTATGGTGTGTGTGTGTATAATTGTATATATATGTGTGTGTGTGTGTGTGTGTATATGTGTGTGTGTGTATATATGTGTGTGTGTATATATGTGTGTGTGTGTGTATATATGTGTGTGTGTGTATAATTGTATATATGTGTGTGTGTGTGTGTGTGTATAATTGTATATGTGTGTGTGTGTGTATAATTGTATATGATGTGTGTGTGTATAATTGTATATGTGTGTGTGTGTGTATCAGTGTCTATGTGTGTGTGTGTATCCTTGTATCTGTGGTGTCTCCTTTGTCTATCTACTATGTGTGTGTGTGCTCCTTGTCTCTCTCTCTGTGTGTGTGTGTCTCCTTGTCTCTCCTGTGTGTGTGTGTCTCCTTGTCTCTGTGTGTGTGTGTGTGTCTCTTGTCTCTGTGTGTGTCTCCTTGTCTCTTTGTGTGTGGTGTGTCTCCTTGTCTCTGTGTGTGTGTCTCCTTGTCTCTGTGTGTGTGTCTCCTTGTCTCTGTTGTGTGTCTCCTTGTCTCTGTTTGTCTCCTTGTCTCTGTGTGTGTGTCTCCTTGTGTGTGTGTGTGTGTGTGTGTCTCCTTGTGTGTGTGTGTGTGTCTCCTTGTCTCTGTGTGTGTGTCTCCTTGTCTCGTGTGTGTGTGTGTCTCCTTGTCTCTGTGTTTGTGTGTCTCCTTGTCTGTGTGTGTGTGTCTCCTTGTCTCTGTGTGTGTGTGTGTCTCCTTGTGTGTGTGTGTGTCTCCTTGTGTGTGTGTGTGTCTCCTTGTGTCTGTGTGTGTGTGTGTCTCCTTGTCTGTGTGTGTGTGTGTGTCTCCTTGTCTCTGTGTGTGTGTGTGTCTCCTTGTCTCTGTGTGTGTGTGTGTCTCCTTGTCTCTGTGTGTGTGTCTCCTTGTCTCTGTGTGTGTGTTGTCTCCTTGTCTCTCTTTTGTGTGTGTAGTGTGTGCTCCTGTCTCTGTTTGATGTGTGGTCCCTTGTCCCTCGGTGATGTGTGTGTGTGTCTCCTTGTCTGTGTGTGTGTAGTCGCCCTTGTCTGGTGTGTGTGTGTGTGTCTCCTTGTCTGTGTGTGTCTCCTTGTTCTGTGTGGTGTCTCATGGTCTCGTGGTGATGTGTGTCTCCTTGTCTCTGTTTGTGTTGTGTCTCCTTGTTCATGTGTGTGTTGTGTCTCCTTGTCTGTTGTGTGTGTGTTCTCCTTGTCTGTGTGTGTGTGTGTGTGTGTGTGTATATATATGTGTGTGTGTGTGTGTGTGTGTGTGTGTGTGTTGTTCGCTTAATCCAGTCCAGTTTTCTGGTTTCTCTTGCTTTTGCCTTTCCCCAGCTGCTGCTGGATTTACGAAACTGTTTTATCTGTCTTGTCTGTGCCAAGTGTCGCCTGCGGTGATTGTAACCCTTTTTTTTTTGTCCTATTGCAATTTAGTATAACTCTGGATATACACTGTCTTCAAGATGGAAGGATAAGGGTTAGAATTAGTGTCCTCGAACCAAGAAAATAATAATAATGCCATATAGTCATCCGATAGTGCTTGGTTGCATTTATGGCCGCCTATACCAGGTCGGTGCCGTAGCTCCTTACAGCAGGTGAACCTTCTTCAGTCTGTGACTTCTGCTCATGTCATGCTCGGCACCAGTGATGGAGAAGATGAAGGTGTAACTGGTTTGTCTTTGGGCACCAGTAAAGAGCTGCGATTTTGGATTCTGAATAATGGCCTGCCGCAGCATGGCGGCACATGGTGTCCCTCTGGTCCTTTTATGGACTTCAGCCTGTGAGACCCCGTCAGCCCCTAACATTCAGCTATACCTGCCCCCTGAGCAGTCTGATGTTTGCCGGGGCACGCCGGCCAGGAACAATAGTCCCGTACATTGGCACGCATAGAATGTGGCCGGAGCCACGAGTCGGCACAGAGCGCAGCTCCTTAGTGTCGCAGTGTGGCTCATTGCACTGATGAATATTTAGTGGGGGGGTTCACCTCCCCTGAAATGTGTGCTGGTGGTACCGGCTATAGGTAATAAATAATTGTGTAGATTTTCTGCAAACCCTTCCTGTCCTCTGACCGAGGAGAGTAACTTGTGTTCCTGTCTGAAGAAAATTGCAAAAATGTCAAATGTGTTTCTTGTGTTAATTTTGTGCACATTTCTATGCGTTGTATTGTCTCTTCTTCTCTTGGAGGATGTGTAGACCAGAGCCCTAGTTCACCTGTAGTGGAGCAGTGAGGACCCCGCGCCCGTGGCCAAATATTAACCGTTTGCCCGGGCCGTCGCTGACCTGATGCCTAATAATAAATATTGATCATAACTTTTGACAGAAATCCACAGAATTCCAGATTTTTTTAAATCTATGAACAAACGAGCTCAAGTCCTGCCAGAAAACTTCTCAAACCAAAGTAGAATATATATATATTTTTGTAATTTTTTTTTAACTTCTACCCAAGTTGCAATGGTGGATTTATTTAAAACTCCGATACATTTTAAAAAAAAATTCTTTCCAGTAAGAGGCAGATTTTTAATTTTTTTTAGACTTTATATTTATTTTTTTTTCAGCTCCCAATTTTAGAGCCACAAGCTCAATTCTGCCTGGGCTATCCCTAAAATGACACCAAAATCATATTTAAAAAATAAAATAAATTTTTTTAAAAAAAATAAAGATTTCCTTTTTTTTATTTATATTTTTTAAATCTGAACCCCGTAGGTGTCTAGTCACATACAGGTCTTAGCAAGGAAGAAAGTTCGTGAAATCCAAGCCGCCATTAAGGTACGTCTGGCTTGCCCAGTTGTAGGGGCTTTTCATCTCCATGGTTACAGGCTTTTTCCTTTGTTTTCCTCCCTCCCCCTACCCTGCAGGTGTCTAGTCACATTCAGGTTCTTGCCAGAAGGAAATCTCGTGATTTTCATTCCAAGCTGAAGGTATGCGCTTCTCTGCTTCTGGGCTTGTGGTTGCTACGCATCTCACTTCCTGTTTCCCATGGTGACCGGTCGATGCTTTGTGCCGCCTTCCTTGTAACCTAGTTTTCTTGCTGCATGTGAGAGCTGTTTACATTTCTTAATACCCTCTCTGCTATTCCTCTGCAAGCAGTCACTGAATATCCTCTCTTAGCTGCACGTCTGCCCAGCGATTATCAATTAGCGGTGAATAACCACCTCAGAGCTGCAGTCGTCCGCTCGGTCCGACCCACCTTTGTGCATAAAGGCCTAAGCTTATTAAATGCAACTGGGAAACTGCTTGGCTTCGGTAAAATGAAGGCAGCGATCGGTGACGCCATCCGCAGTCGCCCGTCTAGCTCAAAGGTTGTTTCCGGTTATATGTAGATCAAGTATGATCATTGTGGAAGGAAAAGTTCTGTAACTTGCTAATAAGTCTTGTTTCAGTTCCTCCTCAAAATTCTTGCTTGCTGTCAGTGAATAGAACATTCTTGTTTACCAGGGCTGGTTTGTTCTCACAGCTGAGGGTTTCTTACACTTGTATTCAGTTTGCTACAATGTATCACATTGGTTAAATGTATCTGTTCTAAACTGAGTAGAATTGTAGCAGACCCTCAAAATCCGGCGTCAACAGGGAATGGGCCCTAACAGCAAGCAGAGATCTTGATGATGCACAGAGTGTAATGAGAGAGTTGCAGAACTTTCCATCGTACAGCGATGAGTCCTTTGGTCTATGTAAAGCCAGAAAACCTGTTCAATAGACTTCACCCTTCAGATTCCCGCAGGACGTCCGCACTATTACGACTTAAGACGACATTTAGAGGATAGAAGACTTCCCGGCAGCGGATGTGCTGGCTGGTAATCACATGTAGCAGAGATGGGTAGCCTCTGATTCAGTAAGCTAATCCGGTCAGTGACCTATAGAGCGCTGCATTGTGCCACCCTCTGTACTAACCCCACGTGTGCTGCCATGCATGCTGGGCGTTGCGGCTTGGTGGCTGGCTTGGAGTTGTAGCTGCACTGGCTGAGCAGTTGGATTTTGGGGACGAGCGCCCGTTCCCTTGCAGTCCTGTTGGCAGGCTCAACCCTTTTGCTTTGCTCGTAATCGCAGGACTTGCAGGAATGCGTTGGAGTTGCAGCGGTTTTTACACATCTGATAGACCGGCTGCATGAACGCCGGAGCATGTTAACAGATAAAGGGCTGAGGGGACCACCGATGGCCGCGTTTAACCCCTTTCTCACCAGCAGCAGGAATGAATGGCTTGTTCTGTGCCGCCCTTTCCTCTCTCTGCTTGTTCAGTAGACGTGCACCAGATGACTCCCCGGGAAATGTTCTAGATTCAGAATCTGTGGCCAAGCAAAAGCAATGTTGATGACTGGTCTCCGAAAGCTAAATATATCCGTCCCTTTCAGTTTCCTCTTCAATGAGCAATGGTTGAAAGCTTTGAAAAAAAAATTCCTTTTGATGTGAATGAAGTCTTCAGCATTTTTGAAACCCAGAATGAAAAAAAAAAAGAGATGGATTAATTACTCCTCATTAGGCAGCGAGTCGGGACACCTCTGAATGTGCATTCTTCCCAACGCCAGAGCCATTGCCGGGCTGAAATGGTCCCTTTTGTTAGTTAATTCAGCCTCGTTAATGCCGAGAGCCGGCCTTTGTGGAAAGCAGACCCGATGGCTGCTACAAGGCAATGTGGCTGCGGCTAGTGCGCCCTCAAAGGTGAACCTGATCGATAGAAGCCCCTAGAACAGGCCTTAACTGTGGAATCTGAAGGGTTAAGTCCCGTTAATTGACCCTTTATAGAATAGTCTGCAGAGGGGACCGCCATCTTGTTTTACACCAATGGTATTAAGAAAATGTTCCCGCTCTCTTCCGACCTGTGCCCTGTTTTTCAGTTTGTATTTATTGTCTATGACCCCCTCCCCCATATGTGTCTCGTCTGATTAGTGGCCATACACATTAGTCTGAAGTTGATCAAAATGGATGAATTCAACCAAAACCAGCATCAGTTGAAATGGGCAATCATTTAGCCGACCGATGAGGGACCATTACTGTCTATTGTGTTAGGTCCAATAGTCGGATAGAAGATCCTTCATTCTAAGAAATATCATCATTTGTGGATGGAAGACGAGCGTCCCCCGAAGAATTGTTCCTCCTGCTCCAGAACCCGGTGAACATGTCTGGCCAGTCTGAACAACGGCCAACATGGACTCCAGCGTTCGCCAGGTTGTCAGCCGACTTCTAGTGTGTATGGCCTCCCTATGTATTGCTGAGCCCCGCGCGGTTTACAAGGAGTATACAAAGCAGTTCCTATAAACTCGCCTCATGTTATGTATTACGGTTTTATCCTCATTGCTTTCCATGTGCAGCGCGAGATTGTTAGAAATGCGCAGCTTTATACAGAAATACCTATTCTGTATCCTGACGAGGGTCACGGTCAGAGTCGGGCTCTGCACCAGTCATGGCTGCCTTCTATGGAGCCTATAAGGCAAATAAACTGGGGTCGGAGGAGGCAGAGTGCCCGGAGCCAGGCATAAAACACTGGTCAGGCGACAGATTTGCTGAGTAGCGGTGATCAACGTGCCCCTCGCGAGAAATCGAACACTGCCACGATTTCTTGTAACGGGGGTGATGATCCCATTCATTTCTATGGCATCACTGCTACTGGGCGAATCTGGCTGCGTGACCAGTACGTCTGCCCAGTGCTCGTGGAGATCTTCAGGATTTTCTCCATAGTGAACCCACAACGAGCGTCCAGTACACATCTGCTAAACCAGAATACTGTGCCGTTCTGCTGTCCGGGTATGTTCACACCCAGGAGACGCGTGTCAGTGATTTCTGCAATGACTCCATTCACCTGTATGGAACCGATTGGCAGAAATGTCTGTACCCAAATCTGCTGCGTGTGAACGTTTCCTAAAAGAATGGATCGCCTCGTTTGTCCAGCTGCTTTCTATGTCCTTTGTAAATAGTTTTGTGTGGTGTTGAGTTATTTTTGCTTTACGCCAACCTTTTAACACACTGTTTGTATTGTATTCAGGTGACAAACATGGTAAGTTACTGACCCGACTCGTGACCCCCGTTTTGGCTTTTGCAGTGTTTGGCTGTTCGCTTTGACTTGTGCCCCCAGCTTGTCCTGTGTTACCCCCAACCACACACCAGCAGTAGCTTTGGGTCAGTTATCAAGGCCCCCGGGGTGACGAGCCCAATCCCTCACCAGTATTTGGACCAGTGAGTTAGGCTAAAGCATGAAGGCCGTGCCTGCATGTGTACAGACTGCTATAACGACTGCTTTGACGTGTCTGCCGTCATGTGCCAGTGGCCCAGCCGTAGACGCCAGTACTGAGGATAATAGGTGGTGTAGTACTGACTGACAAATGGTCATATTATAGGGTTGACTGCAGCCATCCTGGAATGTTAATCCGGCCATCCCCTCTCTCCGAGTAGCAGATCTGTGGCTTCCATGAAAAGTAGTCTTCATTAGGAACCGTGACTGCATCTTACGGATCTGACCTAGAGCCAGGCGTCCAGGTCCAGCCGGGTCTCCCCGGGAATTAGGAACTAGCGGCATTGCTGACCTACAAAGGAAGCTGACGTGAATACAGCGATTTGAGGACTGGACTGATGAGCAGAGATCTCATTAAGAGGTTTTTATGGCATGGTCCCAGCAATGGGGGTGCCCAGTCCTTAGCATTAACTCTCCGCTGGGGACTGTTCTTGGGATTGGTAGGATTATCGGCCCTCAGCCGCCACCAAACAGACTAGTCAATCTCTAGCCCAGGCATGCCCAAACTGTGGCCCTCCAGCTGTTGCAAAACTACAACTCCCAGTATTCCCTAATAGCTGTAAGCTATCCAGGCATGCTGGGAGTTGTAGTTTTGGAACAGCTGGAGGGCCGCAGTTTGGACATGCCTGCTCTAGCCCATTTCTATCCTGGGAACACGAGACCTGTTTTCTGTATTTGGGGACTGAGGGGGACCCCCTCTGACGCTAGAACGAAGGGCCGGCATTTTCTTCTGATGCCCTGTACCTCCGACCTCTTAGCATCATCTGTCGGGGCAGAGTCAGGAGCTCCCCATACATTAGACTGCTGACCGAATCCAGCTTTCTCAGCAGGTTCAGTCCGAATACACGAACATCTATGGGAGTCTTATCTCCTACTGGTGAGAGACGAGGTGCCATCAGGAGTACATGTCGTGGATTTTCCTGCATTTCGCACCAAATCTGGACCAAAATCTGCATATGTTACTTATAGATTTTGACATGATCTCACCCTTGCAAAGATGAAATGTGGACTGAAAATCGGCAGCACTGGTTCATTTGAGCACTGTGCAGATGAGATCTTGACTTAGCTGGTACTGAAAAGCCACACGTAACACGCATTGTGTGCATGTGGCCTGTTCACCTGACAGCTAGGGATAAGGCTGCTGACCAGGCCGACGGCACTCGCTTCCAGTCCGTTAAAGGCGTTTTGTGATCTATTACACAAGGTTTAACTGAGGTCCAAACACGGCAAACCCTCTAAGGTACCGGTCCAGTTCTCTGCTCTCCGTGCCCTCGTTTAGAAAGCGACACGTCACATGCCTGCGAGTAGCAGCCACCAGACATGATCCTGCTTTCTAAACACGGAGCCGCTCCATAGTGGAGAAATGGGGAAAGTTTGTTATAAAGTGTATTATTTTACTCTGTTGGTCCCTTTAAAACCCTGTTTTATGCATCAGAAACCCTTTAATGGCTGCAGTTACCGGTTCACTCTGTAGGTGACGACCCCCAGGTGAGAGTAGTGGCGCCGCCGTTAGGTTCTGCATAGCTGCATGCCGCCATTACAACATCGTATGTTTAATACTCACGCTTGTAGCTGCACAACCACCGACTGTCCGCACAGGGTTCAATAACCGCATGCTAACTGTTGTATTAAAGGATCAAACCGCCAAGGACAAAGCATTGCAACACATGGCAGCCATGTCCTCTGCCCAGATTGTGTCCGCCACCGCCATTCACAACAAGCTGGGACTACCAGGGATTCCACGTCCAGCCTTTACTGCTGCACCCGGGGTAAGTGTGCATTCTGTGGTCAGTGGTCTGCCACAACTCCCAGCCTGTGACTCGGTGCATGCTGAGAGTTGTGGTCCTACAACATTAAGCTTGTGTTGTGTGAAGCTTCACATTGGGGAGACTGTACGTAAAATATTAGAGAACTGGATCAATAGGTATTCCAACATGTAATGGGGGTCATTTATTAGAGAGCGGCATGTCACCCGTCAGTCTGCATACACCGGTCAGATCTGAAATCTACGGCGGACAGAGTACGTTTCTGGTGTCGTGTGCGCCCACACCCCACACACTCTATGGAAAAGTGGGGAGGCTGTTGGAGAAAGCCACAAAATAGCAAATGGTGTCACAAATCTGCACATGCGCCAATGTTTGCGCCACTCTGACGCAGAACTGTAATAAACGCGCCCCCAATGTCTATCAGCCGTCCATTCATGTTAATAAAAGCATAGAGCAGATGAACGGGTGTTCTGGATTAGCAAATGGACTCTGCCGCCCAATGAGTGAGTGGACAATGGCGGTGCTACTAACTTCTCACATCTTCAGCCTTTTCTAATTGGTTTCTCATTGTGTCTTCCACTTCCTTTTCTTGTTCGTTGCAGATAAGACCAATGTTTGACATGCACTAGTTTTTATATTTGGCCTCCATTTTACTGAAACCAGCCCCGTCCGGGTGACTACGAGCAAATCACTGATGCCGCAGCTCCCGTGCAGACCTATGCGTCTCCATGGTAACAGCCTACACACACCCGCAGTAACTGGTCATTCCTTCCCCTGCGCGCTCTTCTGATGGGGGATGCCGGGTCTGCTTGTGATCTTCACCACTCTTGGACCCATAGCTTTGCACAGGAGCTGTATGCACACGGGGGCTGCAGATTTGGCATCTCTATTTGCAACCCTTCATATTAGATGCAGTAACGATGTGCAAGCCGTTATGTCTTACCATGAGAAACTTGCATCACGTGTGTAAAGACGGCTTGACCTTTCCATTGACGTCCTTTTCTTTCCATTGACAGTACTGGCCAGGAATGCTTCAGACAGGGCAGCCGGGCTCCTCACAAGAGTAAGTCCGTGACATCCGTGCATGTAGAGCATTATCATCCCCATGTATGTAGTGCTCCGAGCATCGCCGTCTCTTCATGTATCTGAAGGATTCGCGCTTCACCCAGGATTCACAGCTAAAGGGTTCAGCAAATAAATGTTTAGAATGAAAAGTTATACAAATTACCAGTATCATTTCTGTATCCATTCTTGTTTCAAGATCTCTGCTTGCAGTTATTCAAAGGGAACCTGCCTTGTTTACTACCAGTGGACATGTGATGGACACGCGTGTGCACGCTCTGGTGCAGCCGGAACTCTGTCAAGCCTTGCACTTTTATAAAATGTATTTTAATCTTTAGCCACTCAGTAGTGAACTATGAAGGTGTTGATTGAGGGCAAGCAGAAATCTTAGAGGACCCGTCACCACAAAACGCAATACAAGCTGACATTCTGTACGTCTGTCATTTATACATTTATATCTTTGCTTTTTCCACTTCCTGTGAACAGCTATCGGTACAGGAGGGAGGGGCTACCTGGGACTGACAGCTATCCGTACAGGAGGGAGGGGTTACCGGGGACTGACAGCTATCGGTACAGAAGGGAGGGGCTACCAGGGACTGACAGCTATCGGTACAGGAGGGAGGGGCTATCGGGAACTGACAGCTATCGGTACAGGAGGGAGGGGTTACCGGTGACTGACAGCTATCAGTACAGGAGGAGGAGTTACCGGTGACTGACAGCTATCAGTACAGGAGGAGGAGTTACCGGTGACTGACAGCTATCAGTACAGGAGGAGGAGTTACCGGTGACTGACAGCTATCAGTACAGGAGGAGGAGTTACCGGTGACTGACAGCTATCAGTACAGGAGGAGGAGTTACCGGTGACTGACAGCTATCAGTACAGGAGGAGGAGTTACCAGTGACAGGTATCAGTACAGGGGGAGGAGTTACCAGGGACTGACAGCTATCGGTACAGGAGGGAGGGGTTACCGGTGACTGACAGCTATCAGTACAGGAGGAGGAGTTACCGGTGACTGACAGCTATCAGTACAGGAGGAGGAGTTACCGGTGACTGACAGCTATCAGTACAGGAGGAGGAGTTACCAGTGACAGGTATCAGTACAGGGGGAGGAGTTACCGGTGACTGACGGCTATCTCTTCTACACACAATACCATCAATCACTGATCACCACTCCCTCCTGTACCAATGCTGGGCACAGGAGATAGAGGGGGGAAAAAGCCAAGAGATAAATGTATAAATTATTGGTTTTACTGAATCTTTTCTGACAAAACTATAACAATCTGCTCAGCATTTCCTGCTTCTTTCAGATTGCTGACAGGTACAGAGTAAAATTGTGGAAGTTGATAAAAGTTGAATGTTTTGTGACATTTATAACTTTTCTACACCAGAAAACTGACCCCGAGCTCTAATAAATGTCCTGATAAGAAATGTATGAGCTGATATGAACGTCTGTCTAATTTCTGCTTCTGTTTCAGCGTTAAGCCATTTGTCCAGCAAACCTATCCCATCCAGCCGGCAGTCACAGCGCCTCTTACAGGTAACACCCCACAGCGCCTCACTGTCAGCTGGAGCGGAGGCCGCTTCTCTGCTGATTCATATGCACGACATTCTTTTTGATCCTGCTGACTGTATACATGTCTGATACCAAAGAGAATTCTTGATGAGATATTTTCCTCGGAGTGTAGTCATTTCAAGAAAAGCTTAAATTCCTCCTGGTTTCCTCCGGGGACGAGGAGCGCAGGTGTTCATCCAAGAAAATGTAATTAAGCCGCTAGGGTAAAGCATTATGCCGAAGGGAGAGAGATGCCTGGTACGCTCTCCTCCCGCAACCACTGGCCGTGGATTACTGCAGACCTTAGAGGGGGGGCTCGGGGAGGACGTCTTAGAAGGCGTCTGGATGGTAGCTGACCTGTAGCCTTCACGGTATGGAGCCCTATGACTGCTGTGTAATGGACCCATACAATACAGATCTGTAATACTGCAGTGTGACCAGGCCAGAGAAGCTTCAAACAACCAGTACAATATTTCCAGTGTAACTCTCCCAAAAAAACTAAAAACTATTTTATGCTCTTTTTAGCGCTTCTCAACATACTGAAATATTTTTGGTTTCATCTGCCTGAAAGTGGAGAGCGATGATCCTAAGTGTGGGGTTCATGACATCCATTTGCTTTATTAAAATAAAATATTTCTCTTGTGTACCAGATCGATGTCTCCATGGTAACAGACTACAAACACGCGGTGTAGTCTGACCCAGCTTTTACATTCCCTTCCACCTGTCCCCTCTGCAGGAAGTTCAGCGACTGATAGAAATGTCTCTCCTCGTTTGGTGGTTGTTGTGCTCTTTGTAGAGGGTCCCAGGTTTTTCTTTGGACACGGGCAGCTCTTTTTTGCTGATAACCAGCTTATATATTCACTCTTCCAGGGTTTGAACCCACCGCGCCCCCGGCCTCATCAGTCCCTGCGTGGCAAGGGCGGTCCATCGGCACAACAAAGCTTCGACTGGTGGAATTTTCAGCATTTCTAGAACAGCAGCGGGACCCGGATGCAGTAAGTAAACGCCATGTCCTGCCGGAGCTCCGCAAGTCTGCTCTTGGGTCTAAATTCTGTGAATTTAAAGGGATTTTCTACTTTTCCTCAGGATAGATCACCAATAGCTGATCGGGGGGGGGATCCGACTGTATAACGAGAACGTAGCGCTCCGGCTAGAGCCCGCCATCGACCTTGCAGCGGTGAGCAGTAGAACTACAGCATCTTCACTTGACTAGAAAGGAGCCGTTGTAGTTACACTTGGTCCGCTTGCCGGAGCGCTTCGTTCTCAGACCCCCGCCGACAGGGGAAAGCAGAAAACACGGATAAAGTGACAGAAAACGGAGTCATTTTGTTGACTTTTCTATGATGGTCATTCTGGTAAGGGGTTTGTCTAATGTTAGTCCGTTTGCACATAGCAGCGCCTCCGCCATGCCCCTGTCCTGTTAGACGGGGTCATGCCGCCTCTTTGACTCATTCTTCTTTTCTGAGGCGCCGGATTCCTGCGTGGGGAAAGCTGTGTGCAGGCACCTGTCTTTTTGGCAGGCCCGGCCGGCAGCTGCAGCATGATGGAAGAGCTGTCTTTAGGTATGCTCGTGTAGATGGCATATAGAATATCTCATTCCCGGAGCATTCCTCAGAGGCCTGTCCATCATCTGCTGACACGTCTCTTCTTGTCATCGCATTTTCTTTTTGTGCTTTTCAAAAACTCCTTCCAGTCGGCGTGCTGAAATAAAGACGTGGAGCAGCCGAGACATTGGGTGACTCTTCCTGGTCGGCCTCGTTTTATTACCGCTTTATCTCCGTTATACAAGTTTTAAAGGGGTTGTCTGGGTTTTAGAGCTGAACCTGGACATGACTCGTTCTTCACCCTCCAGCCCTTATGAGTGGAGCATTTCATTCTCCGATGCTCCCCCTTTTACACTGCTAGGCGCAGGCTTCCACCTAGCACTGTTCCCGGTGACATCACTAGCACTAATGGGAGGTCTTTGGCGCTGCTGATGTCACCGGCCTCACTGCTAGGCGGAAACCTCCGCCTAACATACTGTGAGAGAGCCCGGCACGTCACCGGATATAAAGAAAAAGCCAGAAATGCTCTGATGCTCCACTCAGGGGGGCTGGGGGTGAAGAAGGGGCAACCCCTCAATGCACCAGATCAGCCTGTATTCTCCCTTAAAGGGGTTTTCCAGTCAAATGTAAATAAAGCTTGAGGGGGTTCTCTGAGAATTTTATATTGATGGCCTATCCTCAGGAGAAGTCATCCATATCGGTGGGAGTCCTTCTCCTTGCAGCTCTGTCCACTGTGTAGAAGACGGTGCTGGTCACGGCTACACTGCCTCCATTGAAGTGGATGTAACCAGCTCTGTCCATGCGCCAGCGCTACAAGGAAACGGGTAGACTACATAGAATTGTAGAAAACCCTGTGTGAGGTATGACATCCTCACAGATTTGCAGCCTCTGACAACAAGCAGTGATCTTGAAAATGGTGGTAAAATACAAAGTTTAAAAACTCTGTATAGTTCAAGTATTACAGGTTACTACCCCCGGAAGTTTAGGCGCAGTATACAGCCGGTCCCCTGATCTAGGCGACTGAAATGCTGATCCTGCTGTCACTTGTAGAGTCCTCCCGATAGCGGAGGATGGCGATGTTATCGCCTCTGCTGCGGTCCCTGTCGCTCTCCACTTCCTGTCCTGATGCAGGGGCGGCCCAGTCAGTCAGTCACTGGTCTTGGTGGTGCCCCGCCTCTCCCCTTAAACCTTGAAGCAACCTTACGGGCAGTCGCCTTCAGATTCTGCTTCTTCATTTGTTAGTATTTTATTAATTACCCAAGTTTTATTAATTCAGCAAAAACTAAACCTAATCTGAAGTCGCCCCCGCGCTGGTTACAGGCTGCGAGGGTTTTTATTAATTAGCGATCGGCCAAACGTGAACAGGAGCGAGCTGCTGCCAGACCCCCTTTGGCAGCCTCTAATCTCCTGCGGAAACAATCGAGCAGGCCTGTTGCAATGCAGCATGCCCAATCCTTCTGGCGCCCTGCTCGCGGCCTCCTGCACACTGGCGTGCTTGCCCCGGGTCTCGTAGCTCTCGGTGACCTTGAAGGTTGAGCTTTATATAACGCTGGGCTTAGTTCCCGCTTAACATGGCATGAATCGCTGTTTGCCATGTCACGTCCAGCGCAGGTAACGGTGTTATTTCCACAATCAGTATTTAAGTTTAACCCTATAGGTGCCACCTTCTGCTGCGTTCCTCTGCGCAGTAATCTTGGTCCTCTGCCACCATGTAAAGTGAGCCGTCGGTACTGCCTCAGACGGGGGCCGCAGACCCCCATAGGGCCATAGTAGGACAAGGCTGCCTTTTTATAACAACTATTTTAAATGGCCTGGACTCATGCGCAGCTATTTTGAGCGAGGTGGGATTAGTCACATGCAAGGCCGGGACATCCGATACTCCTTTACTCGCCTTGTCGGGCAGGGTCACAGATCTGTTGTGTCTCATATTTATTGAATGCCTTGGGGCCGCAGTGGACAGAGCGCTCGTCTGATTCCTTCAGTCTTTGTCAGAGTTAAAGGGGTAGAATACTGACGACCTATCGTCGGGATAGGTCATCAATAGCTGGACGGTGGGGGTCTGACTCCAAGCACCCCCGCCGATCAGCTGTTTGGGGAGGGCACGTCACATTGTAGGACAGTGACCTCATGGTCGTCAGTCACATGACCTGGGTGCAGCTCGTTGCCATTTATGTGAATGGGCCTGGGCTGCAGTACCAAGCACAACCACTATACAATGACTGGCGCATCACTCACCGGAGGGTCGCAGCCTCTTCAAACGGCTCAGAAGGTGGACCTCCACCAATCGGACACCGGTGACCTCTCCGCAGGATAGCTCGGCAATGTTCTACCCTTGGAAAAACCCTTTCATATAATGCAGATTTATATACTTTATACAGAAGGAAATTCATTACAATGTCCAGGCTGGGGTGAAAGCCAGTACTGGAACCAGTCAGCAAGCTGGTCACCCTGCCCTGGCCAAGACGTTGTAATAGGAGGAAAGGAACCTTGCATACATGTATCGTTACATGACCCGTACCTACCTGTATTGGTCGTGAGGGGTGAGTGTCTTTCATTCTGTAGTAAACATATTGTCTTACTGTCCTGCGCAGCTGCTGACTGACATTGAGCACTGCTAAGCCGCCTGTCAACATAAACGTTCACACGTTTCCCTGTCATCCAGCTGGACTCGCTGGTAGTTACAGCCATCAGCTGTACAGTCACCCCCAATACTCCTCGTACTCGGGTAAACCCCAAAAGTACATGTGCGTCTAAGGAGCCTCAGTGAGTATTAGAGCTCGTCACAGTACGGAGCCCCAGTGAGTATTAGAGCTCGTCACAGTACGGAGCCCCAGTGAGTATTAGAGCCCATCACAGTACGGAGCCCCAGTGAGTATTAGAGCTCGTCACAGTACGGAGCCCCAGTGAGTATTAGAGCTCATCACAGTACGGAGCCTCAGTGAGTATTAGAGCTCGTCACAGTACGGAGCCCCAGTGAGTATTAGAGCTCATCACAGTACGGAGCCCCAGTGAGTATTAGAGCTCGTCACAGTACGGAGCCCCAGTGAGTATTAGAGCTCATCACAGTACGGAGCCTCAGTGAGTATTAGAGCTCGTCACAGTAAGGAGCCTCAGTGAGTATTAGAGCTTGTCACAGTAAGGAGCCCCAGTGAGTATTAGAGCTCGTCACAGTAAGGAGCCTCAGTGAGTATTAGAGCTCGTCACAGTAAGGAGCCTCAGTGAGTATTAGAGCTCGTCACAGTAAGGAGCCTCAGTGAGTATTAGAGCTCGTCACAGTACGGAGCCTCAGTGAGTATTAGAGCTCGTCACAGTACGGCGCCTCAGTGAGTATTAGAGCTCGTCACAGTACGGAGCCCCAGTGAGTATTAGAGCTCGTCACAGTACGGAGCCTCAGTGAGTATTAGAGCTCGTCACAGTACGGAGCCCCAGTGAGTATTAGAGCTCGTCACAGTAAGGAGCCTCAGTGAGTATTAGAGCTCGTCACAGTAAGGAGCCTCAGTGAGTATTAGAGCTCGTCATAGTACGGAGCCTCAGTGAGTATTATAGCTCGTCACAGTAGGCAGCCTCTGTGAGTATTAGAGCTCATCACAGTAAGGAGCCTCAGTGAGTATTAGAGCTTGTCACAGTACGGAGCCTCAGTGAGTATTAGAGCTTGTCACAGTACGGAGCCTCAGTGAGTATTAGAGCTCGTCACAGTAAGGAGCCTCAGTGAGTATTAGAGCTCGTCACAGTACGGAGCCTCAGTGAGTATTAGAGCTTGTCACAGTACGGAGCCTCAGTGAGTATTAGAGCTCGTCACAGTACGGAGCCTCAGTGAGTATTAGAGCTCATCACAGTACAGAGCCCCAGTGAGTATTAGTGCTCGTCACAGTACAGAGCCCCAGTGAGTATTAGAGCTAGTCTCAGTAAGGAGCCTCAGTGAGTATTAGAGCTCGTCACAGTACGGAGCCTCAGTGAGTATTAGAGCTCGTCACAGTACGGAGCCTCAGTGAGTATTAGAACTCATCACAGTACAGAGCCCCAGTGAGTATTAGTGCTCGTCACAGTACAGAGCCCCAGTGAGTATTAGTGCTCGTCACAGTACAGAGCCCCAGTGAGTATTAGAGCTAGTCTCAGTAAGGAGCCCCAGTGAGTATTAGAGCTTGTCACAGTACGGAGCCTCAGTGAGTATTAGAGCTCATCACAGTAAGGAGCCTCAGTGAGTATTAGAGCTCGTCACAGTAAAGAGCCCCAGTGAGTATTGGAGCTAGTCACAGTACGGAGCCCCAGTGAGTATTAGAGCTTGTCACAGTACGGAGCCTCAGTGAGTATTAGAGCTCATCACAGTAAGGAGCCTCAGTGAGTATTAGTGCTCGTCACAGTACAGAGCCCCAGTGAGTATTAGAGCTAGTCTCAGTAAGGAGCCCCAGTGAGTATTAGAGCTCGTCACAGTACAGAGCCCCAGTGAGTATTGGAGCTAGTCACAGTACAGAGCCTCAGTGAGTATTAGAGCTCGTCACAGTACGGAGCCTCAGTGAGTATTAGAGCTCATCACAGTACGGAGCCCCAGTGAGTATTAGTGCTCGTCACAGTACAGAGCCCCAGTGAGTATTAGTGCTCGTCACAGTACAGAGCCCCAGTGAGTATTAGTGCTCGTCACAGTACAGAGCCCCAGTGAGTATTAGTGCTCGTCACAGTACAGAGCCCCAGTGAGTATTAGTGCTCGTCTCAGTAAGGAGCCTCAGTGAGTATTAGAGCTCGTCACAGTACGGAGCCTCAGTGAGTATTAGAGCTCATCACAGTACGGAGCCCCAGTGAGTATTAGTGCTCGTCACAGTACAGAGCCCCAGTGAGTATTAGTGCTCGTCACAGTACAGAGCCCCAGTGAGTATTAGTGCTCGTCACAGTACAGAGCCCCAGTGAGTATTAGAGCTAGTCTCAGTAAGGAGCCTCAGTGAGTATTAGAGCTCGTCACAGTACAGAGCCCCAGTGAGTATTAGAGCTCGTCACAGTACAGAGCCCCAGTGAGTATTAGTGCTCGTCACAGTACAGAGCCCCAGTGAGTATTAGTGCTCGTCACAGTACAGAGCCCCAGTGAGTATTAGTGCTCGTCACAGTACGGAGCCCCAGTGAGTATTAGTGCTCGTCACAGTACGGAGCCCCAGTGAGTATTAGTGCTCGTCACAGTACAGAGCCCCAGTGAGTATTAGTGCTCGTCACAGTACAGAGCCCCAGTGAGTATTAGAGCTAGTCTCAGTAAGGAGCCTCAGTGAGTATTAGAGCTCGTCACAGTACAGAGCCCCAGTGAGTATTAGAGCTCGTCACAGTACAGAGCCCCAGTGAGTATTAGTGCTCGTCACAGTACAGAGCCCCAGTGAGTATTAGTGCTCGTCACAGTACGGAGCCCCAGTGAGTATTAGAGCTCGTCACAGTACAGAGCCCCAGTGAGTATTAGTGCTCGTCACAGTACGGAGCCCCAGTGAGTATTAGAGCTAGTCTCAGTACAGAGCCCCAGTGAGTATTAGAGCTCGTCACAGTACAGAGCCCCAGTGAGTATTAGAGCTCGTCACAGTACAGAGCCCCAGTGAGTATTAGAGCTCGTCACAGTACAGAGCCCCAGTGAGTATTAGTGCTCGTCACAGTACAGAGCCCCAGTGAGTATTAGTGCTCGTCACAGTACGGAGCCCCAGTGAGTATTAGAGCTCGTCACAGTACAGAGCCCCAGTGAGTATTAGTGCTCGTCACAGTACGGAGCCCCAGTGAGTATTAGTGCTCGTCACAGTACAGAGCCCCAGTGAGTATTAGAGCTCGTCACAGTACGGAGCCCCAGTGAGTATTAGTGCTCGTCACAGTACAGAGCCCCAGTGAGTATTAGTGCTCGTCACAGTACGGAGCCCCAGTGAGTATTAGTGCTTGTCACAGTACAGAGCCACCGTCTTGGGGCGCTCTGTACATTGAGGCGACTTGGGCTCCGCCAGTGATCACTGGTGGCCGATAGGTGCCGGGTAAACGGACTCTTCTGGATTATCTGACTGTAATAGAAACTGTATAAAACAATGAGCCCGGAGTATGTCAGCGTAAAATACCCTCCTGGGTTTCTCTGCTCAGTCTTGTAACAATATAACTGCAAAGCACAGATTCCGGCCGCGTGCATCCCGCGTCTCCCCTTCTGCAGGTCCTGCGCTATTTTACAAATGCGTGTTCTTGGCGCCGCGAGAATAGGGGCTGCGGCACAGACATACGGTGAGCTGTCTGCATCTTCTGTGTTCCCATTGAAATGAATGGGTCTCTGATTGTGGATAGGATGCAGACTGAACCACGAAGCCTAAATCTGTGAGCCCCCCATTGGTGGCTGCAGACCGCCAGGTATTTCCTCAAGGCTCTGTATAGAAAATAGTCCAGACCGCTCTAAACATCTGAGATCAATGAGAACCTAATCCTGGACCATTCTGGTGTAATCTGGACTGAAGGGAGCATGCATTACTGGAGCCTTATGCTGCTGTGGTTTTCAGGTTTCACATACACAGAGGATCCGTGGATTTCCTTGCTGAAGAGCTTATTAAGCGAGTCCAATTGATTTTTACTATATAACGGGGGCAGCAGATGGAGGAGGAGCTGTGCAAATGGCTCATTTAGGGTTTCAGTCATGCATCGAACACGGCTCCGCGCTGCAGCTAATCCATAAACGACAAGGATTTGTACTGGATTCCTGGGAATTGTCCACAGGGCAGCGTTTCAGGACGGATCTCCGTGTACTGGAGTTAGTGTGGCGTTAACGTCACTCGGGGTCTAATGGTCACTGCTGTCAGCTATGGCGAGCCTGTGAGACGCTCTGCGTTCCTATCCGTTCCTGGGAAAGCGGGGTGATGCCCTGTGCTCCCCAATGTGTCATTGTGCCATGCTCTTAGTGTAAAGTGTTTTTATATTACTTTGCAGCTTGTGTTTGGATGGAGGGAACGCCGTGTCATCTCCACTAAATACCACTGAAGTGTTCTGGCTTCTGACAAACCCTCTCATCTCTTGCAGTACAACAAACACCTCTTTGTGCACATTGGACAAGCCAATCACTCGTACAGCGACCCTCTGCTTGAACCCGTAGACATCCGCCAAATTTATGACAAATTTCCAGAGAAGAAAGGGGGCTTAAAGGAACTCTTCGGAAAAGGGCCGCAAAACGCATTTTTCTTAGTGAAATTCTGGGTGAGTTGACTGATGTGTGTATAAAGCATGTATTTTCTCCAGAGATGCTCGTGTATCGCTCCGTATTCGGCACAGTCGCCATTGCACTTGCAGTTTTGCTCCTTTGTGATCTTGACCTATAACATTGATGGCATTCCCTAGGATATTGGATGAGGTCCAACTGCTGGGACCCCACCGATCATGAGCCCAGGGCCCACTATGCTGCCTATGCTATACGTCTCTGTAATATGTGAGATCCACATCCAAAGTAACAGGAAACTAAGTGTGAACGAACGTAGACCCCCTCAGAGGTTAGACCGCACTCATCACGAGAACGAAGGGGTGTGGAACTCTGCAACTCCATTTAAAATTGTAATAGCCTTGTCTGTGTGTCGTGTCTAGCGGAGCAAATGAACGGAGCTGAGCCACGAGGCCGATCGGTGGGGGGTCTCGGTGGTTGGACTCGCTGATCCCACATTGATGGTAATCCTAGGTAAATACAACCAATACTTAAAGGGATTATCCCATCTTAGACAATGGGTCATATCGCTAGGATATGCCCCCATTGTCTGAATGGAGCCGGGGAGCGTTGTGGCTGCAGGACCCCGGGTTTCCCAGAGTCCGTCCACCACCAGGCGCAGCTTCCCGCTTCTCCCATTGAAGTGAATGGGAGCGCATGCGCGGCCACTGCTCCTATTCATATCTATAGGGCTGACGGAAATGGACGAATTCTGGATTTACACCAGAATTCTGTGCATGCCCCAACATGTATCCTACGTTTCAGAACCATAGTATTTTTGCCGCTGAGATGACGAAGAGGTCAGAGTGGCGATAACTAATACTGTTTAAAGTAAGACGGTGTAAACAGACTCGACAGCCTAAATATGGTGCAAGGCAGACCTTTAAAGATGGCGATCGCTCCGGAGCTGATGTCTGTGATCAGAGAGAACGCTGATAACCTGTCTGAGAGAGGGACTTCTGGAGCCCCGACGGCTCCTCCACCCTGAGATCAGGGGAGCTGGATATCTGCTGTAGTAGCCGCGAGCCTGCTAGAAGCTCCGATCCCTGCCACAGCCATGTGCCTATGGACCCCCCATAGGCTGCAATGGTCATCCATCGCAGTCTATGGGAGAAGCAATCAGACTAGGGCATGTTTTTAAAAAGCTTTTAAAAATAAATATGTATAAATTCAGATTCCCTTCCTTTTCCCTCATAATGAAATTAACACAAAAAAAAGAACATTTCCACTGTTGCGTCCTAAAATGCCCAAACTATTAAAATATAAACGTATGTATCCCATACAGTGAAAGCTGTAACGAAAAAAGACATAAAAGGACTGATTCACCTCCCCAAAAAATGAATAAAAAGTCATACATACTCCAAAAAGGTATCGATAAAAGCTACAGATCGCAGCTCAAAAAGTGAGCTCTCGCACCGCTCCGTAGGGTTAACTATAAGTTCTGAGAGTCAGAATAACGCGAGGCAAAGAAAGATTTGTTCCAAAGTTATTTATTTGTTTACTTCTTTTTCCAGTATTAAAACACTAGAAAAACTATATAAATGTGGCATAAAAACAAAACCCATAAAAACGTATCTTTTTTCAATTCCACCCCAATTGGAGATTTTTCCCGCTTCCCTCTACGTCGTATGCAACACTAAAGCGAGAACACGGTTAGACGTCCGGCAAGGCAGGGAGTGAAGAAGGGGAACGCGGTGGCTGAAAATCTCCTATGGGTTGGCTTAGTCTTATTCCAAAAATGTTTGAATATGCAGTTAGGCCACAACCTTTCTACAAGAAGTCGCTCTCCCTTTCAGACAAGCCGGCCTTGCAGCACGAGGCGTAAAAAGGTCAGAAAGCTTGGAACCCTGTAAACCCATTTGAGAAAAAATAACCTTCCATATAGTAAATCTGCCCATGTTTAAAAAAAAGCCAAATCTGATGGTTTCCTATTGGCCTTTCACATGATGTGCTCCGCTCCCGAACGGGACGCCAAACCCGTCTCATCATCACAAGCCTCCAGTGATTTGTGCCACAGTTAGAGCCTAGACTGGTCCGCCATCTTCCCTAGAAAACGGACTCCTAGGTGCAGTGAGCTTCTTGTGCACAGTGCCCTATATACAGGGCTGAAGGCCTCTATTGCCATTAAGCCGTGGATTGCATGCTGTGCTTACAACATGGCCGCTCATTGACAGGTTGCAGGAAAATCTCTGCTACTGACAGCCGAGCAAACACTTCTCAACTACTTCAGCTGCATAAATAGGATATTGTACGGAACTGTAAAACATTGCGCAGAACCCTCAGCAATTGGGTAGTACTCACATGCAGGGGCTGCTGTGTTGTTCACTGTCCTCCTGTGGATAACCGAGGAGATTTATGTATTAGGCGGTAGTGTATGAAACGGAGGACGCTGGGCATGAGCTGAGCGCAGGGAAGAATTAACCCCTACATAAGAGGACAATGCAGCGCCCCCCTTGGTAATAGATTTTGGGGTCAGCACCTGATGGGAGACTGTGGTGCAGGGTTCGGTATCAGATGGAGCTACATGTCTTTGTTTTGCAGGAATTTGCATTGCAAACGGGGGCAGCCTGTGAGAGCGCGGCCTCTTGTAATCAGAACGAGCCTTCGAGATTCTTTTAATGTAGTGGGGCTTATTCATGAAAGAGAATTTAGACAAGGAGCCGCTTCCATTGATTGCATTCAACAGCGGCGTGCTTGGAGGGAATGGGATACAGGGCAAAGCTGGGAGCATCCTGTGATGGGTATACATATGGAAAACCAAAAATGACCTTATTGTACAAGCGTCTGGTGCCAGGCAGCCCTCAGGTGCATTATTGTTCTGAGGACAGAGGCATAATTAGACTAGATGGGAGCGGGCATCGCAAGCGCTCATCACTTCAAAGCCTCCTCAGTATAAAGGGTTTGTCCAAGAGAGAGGCCTCTGCTGCCAGTCCGGTGTCGGTGCTCCTCGGTATTCCCTCCTTACATGCCATTATGTAAACGTTATTTTTTATTCATTTATTTTCAAGGTATTTTGGGATGGTGAATCCAAAAATGATTGAGTGGTTTTGCCAAATTGGCTCTAGTTTTTGAGATACTGGATGTCCCTCCAATAATGATGTAATCTCTTCCACTAGCTCAGTCAGCAAAACTTAAAAGGAGTCTGTCAGCAGTTCTGTTACGGAGTTGTGCAAGTTAAATGACCTAATCCAAAGTGATGATCCTTCTACCAGCCTAACGGAACAGGCCTGCGGACGCGCTGCCGCCAGGAGCACCAGTCCTCCATTTCTAGATTGACTTTTCTACTTGGGCATCAAAGTGGATATTCTGGCATTCATAAGGGTAAGGCTACTTTCACACTAGCGGCACGGACTTCCGGCAGGCTGTTCCGTTGGGTGAACAGCCTGTCTGATCCGTCCTGCCGCTAGTGAACGTGTACCCCCAGACTGCTGCTCCGTCCCCATTGACTATAATGGGGGCGGTGTGGAGTTCCAGTGGAGGCACGGCCGCACATGGCGAGAGGCTGCCGGAATAAAACTACCACGTCCTACATTTATTCTGGCAGCCTCTCGCCGGAACTCAACACCGCCCCCATTATAGTCAATAGGGGCGCTGCCGCGCCTCGCCGGAACTCCACAACGCCCCCATTATAGTCAATAGGGGCGCTGCCGTGACAGTCCGGAGGCACACGATCGCTAGTGGCAGGACGGATCTGACAGGCTGTTCACCCGACGGAACAGCCTGCCGGAGGTCCGTGCCGCTAGTATGAAAGTAGCCTAACCTGAAAAAAGCCCACATGAAAATTTTAAGATGCAGATAAAATATAGGCTTGGTTTATTCATTGTTATACATGGGAGCTGAAGGGTTATCTAGTATTACAAATCTCTATGGCACTTGAGTTTTCGTGTGGGTTTTTCATACAGTGATGTGGCGGGGCAAAGCAAGACCAATGGAGGACACAGTCCATGGGAAAACAAGGCTGTAGGTGCAGAGGACATCTTCAACCAGCCAGTCATGACCTGGTAAACCACTCTCCCCGCACTCCATATACCGCTAGGATTGATGAGGGTTTCAAATCCATTTAGAAGTCTCTCTCGAATTTACTATTCACGAAACGATGTTGCAGCGTCCATCCGGTGCAGCGGAGTCTCACGTGTCGGGAGCTTCATGGGTGACCCAAACGCAGACAAGGAACCAGCACTAATGAGCACACGGGCGCTCCCTCCATAGCCGCTACTCGGAGCTCCAGATGAGCTTGGTGCGGAGTAAGGGGAGGTCCTGAGGCAGATGGCAGACTACCGCGGGAGCCTAGAGAAAGTCCTACAAACTGCCCTTTCCTATACATGAATTGTGATTAGGCCAGCTTCACACTAGCGCGCAGGCTGTTGGGCAGCGGTATTTGTCCGGCCAGTTCTTGGCATATTTGCTGGGTTGCTACTGGATCTCTGCCGATCCCCATTATAGTTAACGGGGTCGGGGGGCATTCAGGCAGCGCTGGATCTCTGAACGCCAGTGAGAAAGTAGTAGCCTTACTCTTTTCTGATGGGGAGGACAGGCGGGTGCGCAGGATCCCCATTGCTGCGTTTCCATCGTTTAAGTCCGGGTGCAGCTGGCAATTGGCAGTCACCCACATGTGGATCCTGACGCCACGCTGCTCCTTGTATGGGACACACTTATAATTCCATAATTTCATATCTTCACTTTTGTATGAATTGACGCCATTTCCATGTGACTGGTTCCATTATTTGCATGTTTATTATCTGAAAAAAATAAAAATAAAAGCCTATTACAGCCGATGTTCTGAATTGGCACCACAGTTACCCTAAATGTGCCATAAATAAAATGATATTTCCACTTTATTACTCGGCCCTGTGATTTTACATTAGACGTGCAGCTTGTTACAATCTCGCCACATGATTTCATCTCAGTTGCACGTTGTCACCACTAGGCGGCGATCTGTATCCACTTGTTTCCTATTGCACCGTATAAGGGCTTGTTCACACTGCAGCATTTGATCAGTATATGTGTGTAAGTATATATAATTTTATATTTTATTTTTTGCCAAGAGCATGCCTGGATCTTGTACATGAAGAACATCGTTTTTGCATTACTCCTGAGGAAGCACATACGAATTTGTCTTAAAAGCCTCTGGTTAGTTGAGAAAAGAATAGAATGGCTGTGGCCCTTTAAATGTGAGGAGAGCAGAGAGTAGCACTGCGGAGGAGATGTTCTGCGGCTGCCATGTCCGGCTTCTCTGTTAGAACAGTCATTATCACCCGATGCTTTCCCGCTCGGCGACGCGCTACAGGTTGCCAGATGTGTGTTTTCCTAGCACCATGGGCAGCCCCATCAATCAATATGTCTTAAGCATGGAAGAATCTGACACCTTTTAAATGGTGTTCCATTTCTCTCTGTATAAATTGGCCATCGCCGGTCCCTGCGTAAAGTGTCCTGGTATCAAAAGAAACGGGGATGTGCTTCCCTGCAATTACCCGGTAATCACAGAGAGGAGTAATTGGGCCATAGGTGAGACGTGCCGCCCTGTGCATCGCATTTATACACTCCCCGCTTCTCCGCACAGCGTGCACAATCCCACAAACTACTCACTCGCGACGCCACGCGTTTTAGCCTTTGTGTTTGGTAAAGGATGAAAGATGTCTCTTGAAGGGAAGTAGCCGCCGCTGTCATTAGCTTTTCTCTGACTGGTCAGCTGTGGCGTCCCGTATACCCTTAGTCCTGCCATATCTAGAAGCCGTTTGGATTACGGGCACAGATTTGGGGAAGCGTTTCCCCCTGACAATCGCTTGCTCATTAGTGGAGGAGACCGCTGCTATTGCAGTGATCTCCTCTACAGCATGAGGGGGAGCGATCGCCATGCAATCACTCATTCACATGCCTTCTAGTGTTTTGCTGGCGGCAGGTCGCTATTAGACGGCACGATCTGCAATCGGCGGCAGCGTTACCCTGAACGCTCAATAGCGATTATCGTCCGAAATATCGTCCAGCGTAAGACAGGCTGTGTCTGGTTAGTAGCCCCTGCAAGAGAGAGATGAGCCGGTGTGAGCCCCATAAGACCTTCTGTCTGTTCAGAAAAGTCTCCCCTCATCTGTATGATTTACTAAATGGAGCCGCAAGATCCGTAAACAGCAACTAACCAGCTTGTTGACCGATTTATTATTATTTTTCCCTACACAGAGAATAATTGAACATAACATTATAACCTATGGCACTGTTCTTACTTCCAAATACTGTCACTTTGTATAGACCCAGTACTTCTCATAGCTGAGGGTTTGTTACAGTTGTGTCCGGTCAGTCACAGTGGAGATTTGTGCTGCTGCTGGATTTACAACGTATCCGTGTAAGTGGAACGTCTTGTGCGGTAATCCCAGCGCGGCCGTACAAGAAAAGGTAAAGCGGATGGCGGATAACGATCGCTATATTATACATTTAAGAAGCCTGTGTAGTATATAACGGGCTGCACGCAGCACAGTGCGCTCACCACAGTATACGCCGGCTTTCTAGAAAAGCCCTGCAGTGCCCCCTGCTGGACGTACAATGCACAGCGCTCGGCCACGGTTTACACACATTATGTTGCCGCCATGTTTATTTTCTTCTCTGCAGAAAGTGATTTATTGACAGACGGACGACGTACAGGACATGGTCCTGGTAGGTTTTCATCACAAGTAACATGGACAAAGTTGCATACGTTTTTTTTCAATAGACATGTCCGAATATAACCCGGAACCTGTGATCCGCCATTAGTTACTGCTCTTGTGGGTTCTGGTTTCTAATAGCAGCATAGAAAGACTTGCGTCGTACGATGTATGCTAACGCGTTTCAGGGCGCGGGTGTGTATATTGCTGTACTGGTAACGACATTCTGCCGAGGTCTGACCATATTGTCTGTGATACAATCTGGACTTTTCATTCCTCCACAGGCCGACCTAAACTGCAATATTCAGGATGACGCCGGGGCATTTTACGGGGTAACAAGTCAGTACGAAAGCTCAGAAAACATGACCATCACCTGTTCCACTAAAGTCTGCTCCTTTGGTAAACAAGTGGTGGAGAAAGTGGAGGTAAGTCGCAGTATCCGAGTGTGAACGAGGCCTAAGGCTCCGTCACAGGATCGTTAGCGCCTCTTTCCTGCTACAGTATGGCTTGTTACATCTTACATGTATGGCATATTACTATCGGGTCCTTTATTATACTTGCTCATGTAGCGCTGACATAACCCGCAGCGCTGTACAGACAGTGTCACTCCCTGTCCCCAGGAGCTCACAATCTAAGGTGGGAGGAAACCGGAGGAAACCCAGGCAAACACGGGGAGAACATACACACTCCATGCAGATGGTGTCCTTGGTAGGATTCGATTAACCATAACCCATTAAGGCTACTTTCACACTTGCGTTCGGTGCGGATCCGTCTGGTGATCCGCACCTATAATACAAACGCTTAGATCCGTTCAGAACGGATCCGTTTGCGTTACCATGAACAAACGGTAATGATGGTGCAAACGGATCCGTTTTGACTTTTTACATTGAAAGTCAATGGGGACGGATCAGTTTGAAAATTGAGCCATACTGTGTCAACTTCAAACGGATCCGTCCCCATTGACTTCCATTGTAAGTCTGGACGGATCAGTTTGCCTCCGCACGGCCAGGCGGACACCCGAACGCTGCAAGCAGTGTTCAGGTGTCCGCCTGCTGAGCGGAGCGGAGGACAAATGGTGCCAGACTGATGCATTCTGAGCGGATCCTCATCCACTCAGAATGCCTTAGGGCAGTACAGATCCGTTCGGGGCCGCTTGTGAGAGCCTTCAAACGGAACTCGCAAGCGGAGCCCCGAACGCTAGTGTGAAAGTAGCCTTCAGGGGTAGTCCACTTTCCTATATTGATGACCTATTATCAGGAAAGGTCATCAATATCTGATGGGCAAGGGTCCGACTCCTGGCATCCCTGTCGATCAGCTGTTTAACCCCTTCAGGACATCGGCCCTACATAGTCACTGGGTTTTCTGATAATTTTTAACAGTAGACACCTGGGGCTAATATCTGTGATCGGCAATAACGCCAATCAGACATATAACCCCTCAGATGCTGTGCTCAGTTGTGACCGTGGCAGCGGTGCACTCCTGGGGCCCTAATGGCTCCTACTACCTTGTGGTATCCTCTGAGGCCTCTACAGCAGTAGTTACTATGGCGGACGGCAGGTGGCGGGGCAGGAACATGGCACAGCTCTCATAGGCCGTAAGGCTGATTCTTCTATACCAGGGGTGCACAACCTGCGGCCCGGGGGCCACATGCGGCCCTTGATACCATTCTGTGCGGCCCCCAACCATCTGGTAACAGACATGTATGCCTATGTCTTGTGGCTGCTCACAGTGTAGTTCTGCGTTTAGATGGGAGTCCTGGAAGTGTAACTAGACATTAATGCTATATAATGTGCGTTCAATCTGCCGAAGTACAATATTTCAGTTGTTAATACACCTTTAAATTTTAATTTCGGCCCTCGTCATTGGTTCATTCTGGCAATGTGGCCCCCAACCAGGAAACGTTGTGCACCCCTGATCTATACCATCTAACAGTTGCTTGTTTGAGTCCCCTAAGGCCTCATTCACATGCTCAATCTTTTTTTTTAAAAACATTTATACCAGTTAAAGGCTATGGAGATATTCACTTGGCCATTTTTCTATATTAAAGTAAAAATAAATCAAAATTAAAAGGGCAGATTCACTTTTTCACATCTACCCCCCCCCCAAAAAAAAATCAAATTAATGTCAACATTTAAATTTTTATTTTTTTTTATAAAAACACAAAAAAAAATAAACAATACAAATGTGGTATTTCTGAAATCACTGACCCAGATCATAAAAATGAAACCCATAATCCTGGAAAAATTGTTTGTTTTTTCCCAATTTTACCCAATTTATGATTATATTTTCCAGCTTCCCACTACATGGTATCCAGTATAAAATTTTGCCATAAGAAAGTCAAAAAAAAAAAAAAACAGCCCTCGTAGGCTGTGTGAGCAGAAAGAGTAAAAAAGGTTATGGCTCTGGGACGGCAGGGAGCAACAAACACAAAAATCCCCCTGTCCTTAATGGGTTAAAGAGACTGCTCATCGTCGGGGGTGGCGGGATCGGACCCCCACTGATTTGATATTGATAGACTCTCTCGGCACTCAGAATGTGAAGGATGGAACCAATTCATGTTTTTATTGTGAGAAAAATAAATGTCCACTGAATATACAATGGCAGACGTTTCGGTCCATATGTGGACCCTTCCTCAGCGGTTAAATCTGTGGCATGCAATATGAAACGCACATATCTGCGGGTAATTCATGTGCAGACTCCTCAATGTGGGAAACCAGACAACCCCTTTAAGACTGTGGTATTTTTTTGTTTAAACCTCCCCCACCCATCATCCTCCTTGTACCTCAACACTGTCATCCTGCTGCCCCCCAATACTGTGGTAGAGCCAGACAGTCCGCCATAATACCATGCTCCCAAACTGTCCTCAATGGTAATGGCGTTCCCTACAGCGGGGTTCCTCCCACCTGCCGGTCATGTTTTCGGGATTTCCTTAGTATTGAGGTGATATAATTCGTGTCCATCCATCAGGACATCCAGCAGGTATTCATTCTGTGGGATATTCTCAGATGGCCCCCTCTGTCTTATTATAGTATAGAATGGCCCCCTCTGTCTTATTATAGTATAGAATGGCCCCCTCTGTCTTATAGTATAGAATGGCCCCCTCTGTCTTATTATAGTATAGAATGGCCCCCTCTGTCTTATTATAGTATAGAATGGCCCCCTCTGTCTTATTATAGTATAGAATGGCCCCTCTGTCTTATTATAGTATAGAATGGCCCCTCTGTCTTATTATAGTATAGAATGGCCCCCTCTGTCTTATTATAGTATAGAATGGCCCCTCTGTCTTATTATAGTATAGAATGGCCCCTCTGTCTTATTATAGTATAGAATGGCCCCTCTGTCTTATTATAGTATAGAATGGCCCCTCTGTCTTATTATAGTATAGAATGGCCCCCTCTGTCTTATTATAGTATAGAATGGCCCCCTCTGTCTTATTATAGTATAGAATGGCCCCCTCTGTCTATTATAGTATAGAATGGCCCCCTCTGTCTTATTATAGTATAGAATGGCCCCCTCTGTCTTATTATAGTATAGAATGGCCCCCTCTGTCTTATTATAGTATAGAATGGCCCCTCTGTCTTATTATAGTATAGAATGGCCCCCTCTGTCTTATTATAATATAGAATGGCCCCCTCTGTCTTATAGTATAGAATGGCCCCCTCTGTCTTATTATAGTATAGAATGGCCCCTCTGTCTTATTATAGTATAGAATGGCCCCCTCTGTCTTATAGTATAGAATGGCCCCCTCTGTCTTATTATAGTATAGAATGGCCCCTCTGTCTTATTATAGTATAGAATGGCCCCCTCTGTCTTATTATAGTATAGAATGGCCCCCTCTGTCTTATAGTATAGAATGGCCCCCTCTGTCTTATTATAGTATAGAATGGCCCCCCTCTGTCTTATTATAGTATAGAATGGCCCCTCTGTCTTATTATAGTATAGAATGGCCCCCTCTGTCTTATAGTATAGAATGGCCCCCTCTGTCTTATTATAGTATAGAATGGCCCCCTCTGTCTTATTATAGTATAGAATGGCCCCCTCTGTCTTATTATAGTATAGAATGGCCCCCTCTGTCTTATTATAGTATAGAATGGCCCCCTCTGTCTTATTATAGTATAGAATGGCCCCCTCTGTCTTATTATAGTATAGAATGGCCCCCTCTGTCTTATTATAGTATAGAATGGCCCCCTCTGTCTTATTATAGTATAGAATGGCCCCCTCTGTCTTATTATAGTATAGAATGGCCCCCTCTGTCTTATTATAGTATAGAATGGCCCCTCTGTCTTATTATAGTATAGAATGGCCCCTCTGTCTTATTATAATATATATAATGGCCCCCTCTGTCTTATTATAACATATAGAATGGCCCCCTCTGTCTTATTATAACATATAGAATGGCCCCCTCTGTCTTATTATAATATATAGAATGGCCCCCTCTGTCTTATTATAACATATAGAATGGCCCCCTCTGTCTTATTATAATATATATAATGGCCCCCTCTGTCTTATTATAACATATATAATGGCCCCCTCTGTCTTATTATAATATATATAGAATGGCCCCCTCTGTCTTTCTATATATAATTTCCTCCTTGGTATCCTTTCTTGTCTGTGGTATTGATAATGCTGCCACCCCCGCAGTGCCCCCAGTACCTGCCTGCCTTATGGTACTTACATTTAAATACATACTCCTCTCTCTCCGTCTCCTCTTGTGGCCAGAGTTTGGGCATCCCAGCGCAGGAGGTCATGGAGGGGACGGGAGCCATAGGACCCGGTGGCCCTCAGTGAAATGCCTGCTGCTTGGCGCCCCCTGCATTTTGCCCTCCGGGGCAATGGCACCCCGGGCCCCCTACGCTATGCCACTGTGCGCTGATACCTATTATTTATATATATCTCTATCTATATAACATTTTTTACATAAATAACAGTTTGCAAATAAAAAGGGCAATTTTATTTATTCAAACCAATAATTTTTATTTTTTTTTCCAATATTTTTTTTATTACTACTTAAAGGGGTTGTCCGACCTTGGAGCCAACAACCCCTGGGGTCCTCCTCCGCCTGTCTGCAGTCCCTCTGCTGCTCCATCCCCTGCTGGGCTGCGGCTTAGTCCCTTGACTGCAGCAGCCAATCCCTGAGTTAGGGGGTCTTGTGTTCAGGGAAGCACCCCAGAGGTTGTCAGCCTCAAGGCGGGTTGGCCCCTTTAACTCCTAATGGGGGATGTGTGCATCAATCCTCTGACTGGCTATAGATGCTGCATGTTGGGGAAAGGTGCAGAAACCAAAACCCCTTTGCTTCAGTTATTGGTCGGGGTCCCAATGCCCCCCCCCCAGATCCAGCGCTCTCCCCCACAGACCATAGAAAACCGTTTACATCCTGCTGTTTCTCCTCTGCAGACAGAATACGCAAGGTTTGAAAATGGCCGATTTGTGTACAGGATAAACCGCTCTCCGATGTGTGAATATATGATTAACTTCATCCACAAACTGAAGCACCTCCCGGAGAAGTACATGATGAACAGCGTGTTGGAAAACTTCACTATTCTGTTGGTAGGTATGATCTGTGCTCTGCCTGCAATGTATGACATGACCACTGGGGGGCACCATCCTCCGCAGTCTGTGCAGCTACTGGGGGAGCGGAGGCCGAAACGCAATGGCCCAGTTATACATTCATTTGGGGAGCACGTCCCAAAGGTTCATGGCTGAGGTGTCCTACCTGAAACGCCTGAGGTGTCCTGGAGGCCGCCGGTGGTTTAACTTTGCACTGATCATATTTCCATTTTCTTTTCCAAGGTGGTAACAAACAGGGATACGCAGGAGACTCTACTGTGCATGGCGTGTGTATTCGAGGTGTCAAACAGCGAGCATGGCGCACAGCATCATATCTACAGGCTGGTAAAGGAATGACCGCAGACCGCCGTTCACTCCGTACACTAGACACACACTAAAAACTTCACAACGGACACTGACTAAACCTCAACACTAGTGGCAGCGCCTACGGCCACCCAGCGTTCCTCCGCTCTGTTTATTTCCGTGACGTCATTTCTAATATGTTTATAAATTAATTGTATCTGTGAAACATTACGGTTTGTAAAGATTTCTTAAAAAAAAAAAGAGGAAAAATTTAAAAAAAAAATAACTGAGGGGAAAAAGTCCAAACTCCGGCAGCGCGGGGAAGACTTGCTGTTGCCTTGCAGAGCGATCGCACAGCACAGTTATCCAGCAGTGACATGGTTAATGGTGCCACAGCTACGTTATGTAGACTTCTGAGTTTGCGGCGATGGTTAAATGTAAAGGAATTTTAAGAAAATAAATCGTTGGAAAAAATAGAGCCGATAACGGATTTACATAAAAATGTATGAATGTAAACGGACGCTTCAAGACGTTAACCTTTCTAACGAGGGGACGCGGAAGGACGAATGTAAGAACCTAAATTATTTAAAGAAGAAAAATTGTGTTTTTCTTTTCAAACCAAATGATCTATTTCTTCAGATGTGCCTGAAACGAGGCGGGAGGTTTTCTAGAATCTGTTTTTATTTTCCGGTTTTAGCTCATCTTTTAGTCCAGGACACTATTTTAACGAGGAATCGGTACTGCCGTCTGTAGCCAGACCTGAGCGTAGAGAGCTGTACTAACAGAGTTTAGGAGAGAGGTGGCTTATTTTGCAATAAGTTTTTTTTTATTGTTTTTATGTTAACTTACAAAAATGTCCTTTTTAATGTTAGATATATTTTTTTTAATACCAGCCTCCTATTGTATCGGAGTGGAGTGAAATTATATCTGCTGGCGGGAGGGAAGGAGCGCTACAATAATGGCGGCTTCTAGAGGCGACAGATCTAGGAGGTTGGGAGGTGCAGTTCATGGTGGATATCCCAAAGTCTGCTCCTGCCCGAAATATGGGAGATGAGTGAACCGGGCGAGCGCAGAGAGTCTCCTCCGGCGTCTGTGCACGTGATGACACTGGACTAGATTACACTGAGCATGCGCAGGAGGCTGCACCATGCCGAAAGGACGGGTGGGTGAGGCTAGCCATTTACTGTATCATAACCACGTGCCCTGGTGCCAAAAACCAGCACAGGCATTACATACAAACAAAAGAAACAGCAAGAACAAAGGTAATCTATACATCAGAAACAATACACAGCGAGGAACGGAAAACCATATGAAAGTGGCCGACCCCATTACATCCACAATACCTGGAGCTGCTCCTAGAAGCAACCAAGGGGAAATGGAGAAGAAAAAGGCCTTATTATGTTATTAGGGAGTCCAGGGGTACGACCCAAGTGGGCAGATGGCCCCATGCAGCCAGTGTCTGACCTGCATGATTTGCGGTAAAATCATGCGGCCATTGGTTGCTGCGGGTGGATGTGGCTGGCTGCATGCTGCCGGCTGCACCGCCTTAGGGTACATCCACACAGTCAGGTTCCTGCATGCAGTTCTGGAAGCCAAAATCAGGAGTGGATGATAAAAGGAGAGGGAGTATAAAGGACAGACACGATGCCTCCTCTTTATTGGTTTTGGCTACATCAGGAAAGCTGATGGTGCGGCCGTGCCCGTAGGGTTCATGCCCACTGCTGTAGTACAGTAATGCTGGAGGCTAGTGAGGACCTGAGGGTTCATGTAAGGTCCCTCTACCTCCCGTCAGAGGAGAATAATTCCACTTCAGCTCCTGATCCGCCGCTGGTCCGTGAGGTCTGACACTAACCGCCTGTGTAATCCTTCTTATTAACACAAACGTGTTGGGATTTATTACTGGTTCTTTCAAGCACTTGTATTTTCTGACAAACACTACTTTTTGAAAGCTGACTGTTTTCTATGTGATATATTGATGACCTTTTACTATGAATATTCAGCCATAATTGTTGAAGCATCAAAAGAAAAAAAAAATCATCCAGAAAAGCAACAATCTGCGCTGCAGAGCGTGTCCTGGTGAAGGGCACCTGTCCTGCGCAGAGCGTGTCCTGGTGAAGGGCACCTGTCCTGCGCAGAGCGTGTCCTGGGGAAGGGGCACCTGTCCTGCGCAGAGCGTGTCCTGGTGAAGGGCACCTGTCCTGCGCAGAGCGTGTCCTGGTGAAGGGCACCTGTCCTGCGCAGAGCGTGTCCTGGGGAAGGGCACCTGTCCTGCGCAGAGCGTGTCCTGGGGAAGGGCACCTGTCCTGCGCAGAGCGTGTCCTGGGGAAGGGCACCTGTCCTGCACAGAGTGTCTCTGAACGGCACGTCGCCTGCAGAGTGTGTCCTGGTGAAGGGGCACCTGTCGTGGCGTTCAGACACTCTGTGCAGATCGCCTGCAGAGCGTGTCCTGGTGAAGGGGCACCTGTTGTGGCGTTCACAGACACTCTGTGCAGATCGCCTGCAGAGCGTGTCCTGGTGAAGGGCACCTGTCCTGCGCAGAGCGTGTCCTGGGGAAGGGGCACCTGTCCTGCGCAGAGTGTCTCTGAACGGCACGTCGCCTGCAGAGCGTGTCCTGGTGAAGGGGCACCTGTCCTGCGCAGAGTGTCTCTGAACGGCGCATGTCCTGGTGAAGGGCACCTGTCCTGCGCAGAGTGTCTCTGAACGGCACGTCGCCTGCAGCCGCAGACAGTTCTGGGACAGCCTTAAATTCTCTTAACGTTCCTGAAAGTGTCCTGTAACTGAGCGCTTTTATAAGCTGGAAAGGCTTCGTCGATCATCCGTAACTTTATATTCTAGATTGTTATTCAGAGCTGCCAAAGCATTTCCAGATGCAGTGCCTTAGAGCGTAGGAAACACCTCTATAAACCGTCCATCAAAAGTGTTGTACACATTAGTTTAATCATTTCTTAATGTCTGCTTTGTAGTTAAAGGGGTTCTCCGGGATCTTTATACTGATGGCCTCTCCGAACATGAGATTGGCGGGGAGGTCACGGCTTACCAAGCATAGCGCCATCCATTGTATGGTGGCTGTGCTCTGTATTGCAGCGCGGCTCTAATCACTTGAATGGGACTGCGCTACGTGACGGATGAACGTAACGTTACAGGCCTTGAGAGAGGCGTAAGTACTCAGAGTGCCGCGGCTTCTTCATCCACCAGAAGCGAGACCCCTGCCAAGCTGATATTGATAGGCCATCAATATGGAGATCCCAGAGAACCCCTTTAAGGTGCGTTCCCTTCAACAGGTGGGACGGCGTGGAGAAGCAGGAGGTGAAGCCTCATCCGCACATGAGCAGCATTTGAACAGGGGCTGAATTTCAGTTTATCACCTTTTGAACACCATTCTATATAATGAAAGTGGATCCCCCCGCGGTGCTGGACTGTTATCTACATGAGTGGTGCTGCCCATATGTAATGTTTTCCTGCTGTCAGTGCTTCAATCTGCGCTGAAATACACGTCCTGTGTGCGCTAATACAGGGACGCAGCCGAGCTGAACGCGGGGAAACGGGGAGCAGGAAAATAAAAGTAGCGACCTGCACCGCACCATGTATTACTGCAGATAATGGCGCAGCGTTGGGACTGATTCCCTTCATCTTTGCGCTACAGCCGGGGTTACAGCCGCACTTACAGTTCTACTGGCTGCTATTGCAAAAGTAACATTCCTGCTTCACAAGGTAAACTAAGCTCCTTCCAGGCAGGGGGAGGTTAGGGTATCCTGCCAGGGGTGAAAATGGCACCATCCATTACCCTGGGTTCACACCTGAGCGTTCTGAAAGGAGCGCTCTGTATGCGCGATTGTACCGGCGTTTACAATCGCGCATACAGAGACAAGCGAACGCCCATTGTCGCGCGTTCCCGAAAGTCTATGTACGGGAACGCGCGACAAAACGCCCCAAAGAAGCTCAAGAACTTTTTTGAGCGTAGGGCGTTTTTCAGCGCGTTCAAACGCGCTGTAAAACGCTCAAGTGTGAACCAGGGCCATAGGGAAGCATTGGTTGTCATGTGTTGAGCGTCTTACAGCGCGTTTGAAGGGGCTGTAAAACGCTCAGGTGTGAACCCAGCGTAAACCTAATAATTCACCAGAGGAAGCTCCTGTGGAGTGTTACATGGTGGTAACTCTAGATCCGGGCAGTCACTGTGTACATTAAAGAGGACCTCTCCCCATGTAATAACCATTCTGGAGTATTCTTACGGCTCCATGTTGTGCCGTTCCTTATTTCTACTAATAGTTATGAATGAATTGCTAGCAGTCTGCAGTAAGGGTACAGAGGGGTGTCACCAGTTGGGGGGGGGGGGTGTCCCTGCACAGACTGATTGTATCCGGTCAGTGCTGCTATTGTCAGACTGTGCAGGGACACCCCCCCCAACTGGTGACACCCCTCTGTACCCTTACTGCAGACTGCTAGCAATTCATTCATAACTATTAGTAGAAATAATCAAGGAACGGCAGAACATGGAGCCATAAGAATAGAGGCTCTAGAATTATTACATGGGGAATGCATGAAACCATGTCGGGAGCGGGAGAGTCCTCTTTAATGTACACAGTGAATGCACCAGCAGAACAGTGAGTGCAGCTCTGGAGTATGAACAGAGTTGCTCACCACACCAGTACAATATGGCTACCATCACGAGCGCACTGATGGACTAGGCTCCAGCGATCGTCTTATGTTTATGGGTAACACGGGCTGTAACGCGATCAGTGACCTGTTGTTTATATGGCCCTTGTGAAATGGTGTTCAGACGGTAAACTGGTTTCACACTCGTCAGCATGCTGCTCCATTGTGTCTCCTGCCGCCACTAATCGGCTCCTGATTTCTATGAATTGAGACGTTATTTCACATTTGCGATAGTTACTTTTTCACGCCTCCTCCTCCGCCCTTATTTCATGGCTTAGTTTGTACTTGAAATGGGCATCTTTTTTAGATTTGTATGTTTTTTAACAATTTCAGTCTTTCTGATACAGCCATATGCATTGGATAATGATCAATATTCACAACGCAAAAATAAACCATCCCCCAAACCCTGCAAACACAAACAGGCGGCGGGGTTCCGAGATTCATATCTGTAGCTGCTTTCTGACCAAAAGGTTTTGCAACCTAGACTGACTGTGCCTTTGATTTTGGATGTTCCAGCTTATAAAAGTGCTGCAAAAGACAAAAAAAAAATTATACAAATTTGTAGAAGACCAAAAAATGACTCGCAGATCACCATAATGCCTTCTGGTTGGATGGATATAGACATAAGGTAATTATGTGAATGATAATCTGTCAGGACGGACGCCATGGTCGTAGGTTTATGGCGGCCGGACAGCCGTGGTTGACATATCGGGGGGAAAAATATATTTCACATTGGTTGCATTTACCAGCTGAGAAAACGTGCTATACGGAATGCCTTACATAATCGGTGACTGTACGGCACCCATGGGTGTTGGGATTTATGTCTGTAGATCTTTAATCTGATGCCTTTTAATCAATGTAAAAACGAGTTGCCTTTCCATGGGCGTCTCCTGGTCACCTCGGCACAGGTATAGCAAAGTTGACAACCATTTTTTCCCTAAAAATGTTATCCCAATGTTAACCTGGTAACTCTATTTAAAGGGGCAGTCCCATCTGTGACACTGATGTCCTATCACTAGAGCACGCCATTACCACCTCTGGGACGCGGCCATTCTCCGTCACCGCTATGAGAGCCGGCTCGTCTATTTCCAACAGTCCCATAGCAGAGAATTGAGAGATGGCTGCACTTGCTCGGTGCGCTCTACATTCAGCCCTAGGAGACTCCCGAGAATAGTTCAGAGCACTCCCTTGGCTATTTTCGGAACGCCCATAGCGAAAAATGGAGACTACGCAGCGCATTCTCCTTCACTTTAGGGGCCCCGTCCTCTAGATAGGAATGAGTCCCAGAGGTGGGAGCCGCACACATCTGACAGGCCTTACCTAGTGATATGCCATCAATGGCCCAGAGGGTTTTCCTTTCCCTGGGGATCAGTACTTGCCTGGCGGATCCAGTGCTCTGGTTCTCGCTGCTGGTACACCGGAGAGGACTAGGATTGGTTGCAGCGGTCATGGGTTGTCAACGTGAGGTCACCGCTGCAGCCAGGTAAACGGCCTCACCGGGAAACCTGGAGGGACTGGATCTGCCAGGTAAGTACTTATTGCAGGCTGATGTCACCCCTCCCCCAGGGTCATCCTTCTGAAACCGGACAACCCCTTTAATCAGCATAGCCCCAAAATAAAGAAAAATGCCAGTAAATGCGTCCTCGAGTTTTCCTCTCCCAAGTTGTTACATTCTACTGTGCCATTTCTCGGGATTGCTGTAATAGCGGTCACTCAGCTTTCCTGGACTCGCAGCTCTGCTGGTCTATAGCGCCACAGAACTGAGCCGATTCGGGTTAATCCATCGACTTGTACATCATTTGTCATCAGCTCCAGTTGTGTAGCACAAGGTGGGAAAGGTCGGCACAGAGATGAATAGAGCACAGTGGGGGGGATCGATGCCAGGAGCGAAGGTCAAAACGTGCAACTCAATTCACCCCCCACCCCATGGACGTAATAATAACCAGTCTCGGCCACCATTCAACAGTAGCTTCAGATTTACATAGAACAGTAGTAGAAGCAACATAGGAAGTCGTCACTTTGTAAATAATTTACGGATCTTATACTGAATAATATCAGCCAGAATTACACTTCAGAGCTGTATTCATAATTCTGCTGGTTGTTTTTGGAAACCATCAGTATGCCTGTTGAGAGACACTACCCAGAGCTGAGGGGTTATGCAGAGGGAAGTTTATTTTTTGCTCAGATTACTGTATAAGTACCTGATGTAAAGTCTGGGCTTCCCAGAATGCAAACTACCAGAAACAGCTTTGTGCAATAATAAAACAAATTGAGCTTATTGAGTGCAGCTCTGGAGTATAATACAGGATAAGTAATGTATGTACACAGTGACTTTACCAGCAGAATAGTGAGTGCAGCTCTGGAGTATAATACAGCATGTAACTCAGGATCAGTACAGGATAAGTAATGTATGTACACAGTGACTGCACCAGCAGAATAGTGAGTGCAGCTCTGGAGTATAATACAGGATAAGTAATGTATGTACACAGTGACTGCCCCAGCAGAATAGTGAGTGCAGCTCTGGAGTATAATACAGGATAAGTAATGTATGTACACAGTGACTTTACCAGCAGAATAGTGAGTGCAGCTCTGGAGTATAATACAGGATGTAACTCAGGATCAGTACAGGATAAGTAATGTATGTACACAGTGACTGCCCCAGCAGAATAGTGAGTGCAGCTCTGGAGGATAATACACAATGTAACTCAGGATCAGTACAAGAGAATATAATGTTCTACCAAAGTTACTCCTCTTTCGACATCTTGTAAATAGTGTTCATAAGATGGGAAACCAGAGATGTGACTGCGTTGGTTATTGGGCAGCCTTCTGCAGTGTCTGGCTCTCGGACTCCTTTAACTAGATGTAGTAACTGCACAGTAGATTTTCTAACAACCTGAGAGGACGACTCGAGCTCGTATGGACTGGAGACTCTTTAATTACTAACCTCCACAAAGTACTGAAGGGACGGCCGGGGAAAATACCTATTTTTGGCCTTTTTTTTTTTTTTTTTTGACTGCTCAGACATTTCATAAATCATTTCTCCCACACTACTCAAAAATGAAGGTTTACATTGTCAGTACAAGCAAATGACTAGAGAAAACATATACTGTGATGTTAAAAAAATAAATAAAAAAAATACAAAAAAAAAATGGATGAGATTCTTCCTATGGAAGTAATTTCAGTTGTAATAACATGTTGCATAGATACAGGTATTGGCTCCTAGTAGATGCTTATTATTGGAGTCTACGCCCTGTGGTAATGGAACATGTTACTGACCCCCAATCCCAGGGAAAATGTTCCTCTTCAGTCAGGGGAATGACATGGCTGACCACAGACACTTTGGTATTTCATTTGGTTCCCTCCCCTCCCCCAGTGCCACTCGTCAATAATATAAACACTAAATCCTATAGGGGAGAGGGGTGGGTATGGGGGGGTCTGTCGAATATTATGTTTTACAGCTGCATTTCCCCCCTTCCTAGAGCATTCTGACTGCTAGACAGAGGGGGGGAGATAATCCTAAAAAATTCTAAAATGTGCCTCTAAAGAGAGAAAAAAAAATTATAAAAAAAAGTCAAACCTGATAGCCTTTACTGCTTAATATTACTATGTTGTGTGTAATAAACTGTTTGCCATAAGAATATGTTCACTTTGTAGATGAGTTCTAAGAAAGATTTAAAAAATCACCTTCTGTTTGTGTATTGTACAAAAAAAAGGAAAAACCATAAAAAGCGCCTGGTTTGTGTGATTTCTGCCTTTTCATATATGGTCGGTGGTCAATGTCGTACTGCTGCCGGTTTTGTTGAAGAAGAAGCTGCCTTGTTGACCTGCATTATCCTAATCATTCACCGAGCTGTTTTCAGTGTTTTTGTACCATTCTCAGATTTCCGCCAATACGTCAAAGCCTTTAGCAGTTCAATATTTTATTTTATTATATTTTTTCCGGTCTGTTGTCGTCTTTGTGTAGGTACTGGTACCTTTTTGTTAAAGGAAAAAAAAAAAAAAAAAGATGTGTTGGCTTTAAAGTGAATTTATCTTTTAGAGAGATAGTTAATATGAAATTATAGGGTTTGTGTGCGGAGATTTGTTTTTGTTTTTTTAAACGGTGCTTTGTTTAAGGAATTGAAAAAAACAAACTGTATTCTAGCTTTTCTGGCGGTACATGTGTGATTTAATATCTATGACAGTTAAGTGCAATTATTTCATCACTCTAAAATGCTATTTTTGTGTCGGTTACTGCAGGTGTTTTAATGTCTTTGCAAAGTGACAGATTTTGATGCCTTCTTGACAGTGGTAGACTTTTTGTAGCTTTTTAGAAACTTTGTATTCATACAGTATCAATTGAAAATAAAAGACCATTAAATTGTTCATGTCTTTGTCCCGTTATTTATTTAGGGAGACACAAAGGGGGGTTATTTTACAGCTTTACTTTACAGTTATTTACTTTGGGGCTGAAACCGGCCATACACATCCCCCTCCCTCTAAGCATGGAGGAGTGGTCGGTGTCCTGGGAGGACAAAAGACTTTGGGGACAAATTCCGTTAGCCGACCCTTCTCTCCCCCATACATATTAGACTGACAGAAGGCGGACTTCATTGATGGTACTCTAATGTGTATGGGGGCCTCTAGGGTTTGGTTAGGGCTATTTTTGAGGTGGGAGTAAGTATTAGGCTGGGTTGGTTCAATATTGCAGCACCACAGTCTTTTCCCAAAAATGTTCAATTTTCACCTTTTAATAATACCCATTATACTCCAGATACACACTAGTAGGGTAGGTATTCCAGTATTCTAATGGTGGATTTAGACAGTCGGGCAGATTATCGGGAATGAACGATTGTTCCCGGCAATCTGCCTGTTTAAAGTTGCAGCAGAACCTCCGATGAATGAGCAAAACGCCACCCGTCATCGTTTCAGGGCAGTAGATCATACGGTCTGAAGAGCGATCCGCTGCCCAGAAATAATGCAGCGAGCAATAGCGATCCCTCGTCCTCGGACTGTGAAGGAGATCACTGCATGTAAATGTGTCTCCTCCACTGAACGCCTCCTTCCCGACAATCTGCTGCTCATCTGTGCCGGTAAATGTACCTCATGAGATTAGCAGACTAAACTATAATGCATCTGCCAAAATTACACCGTACCAGGACACTTATAACATACCCAGGACTATATCCAACCTATCCGGCATCGGTGCTACCGGTGTGTCACAAGAATGCCATTTGTGAGGACATGCTCTTTTTTAAGTGAAGCCTTTGGAAACGAGACGCTGGGTGTCTGTTGTGGTAGATTGTAACGTCTGGTTACTCTGTAACGGCTCCATGCCGGAGGTAAGACTGTTCACCATACACAAAACGTGGGTAAGTTTTCAAAGTTTTATATAGAGTTTAAAAACTGCTTAAAAAAGTTACACATTTGTGAAAATTGTTTCTGATTATACTTTGTATGAATCCTATTTTGGGGTAAATACTGTATAACCTGTAGAAGATTCAGACACATTGATCTGGTCTACAGAATGCAGCGGCCACCTTCACTATGAAAATGCAAATGTTTGAGCCAGAATTCGGGCACAACTTACTGCAGACCAGGAAACCGGCTCCATGCGAATGTGGCGTGTCCCTCAATGAACGGCTCGGACCGCGGGTCTACTGTCCTGTGGTCACACGTTACTGACGGCATGATGATGCTGCGGCATCAGTCAGATGCAGTGTTGTCTTCTGTGTCAAACTGGCTTTATTATTCAGATGCTCCTAAAGAATGGCTTATGACCAGAATGAGTCCATGGTCGGCTTGCATCCAGCTTCTAGATACGCTGAGGAACCGGAGAGCCACAGTTCTGGCGCATAAAAGTGCCACAGATTAGACACTGTTTTTGGTGGACAGATGTTCGGGCATGCAGACACATTTTCGGCATGGGTGGTATACACTAGACCAGTGGTGGCGAACCTTTTACAGACAGAGTGCCCAAACTGCAACCCAAAACCCACATATTTATCACAAAGTTCCAAAACTGCAATGTAACCTGAATGCTACAGTCCAATAGTACATCTTGTACTATTACCCATGTACGTTATCATTTAGCTATTATATCCTGCCTACATTCAATGCGATGCCCTGTGCCGTTCATGGTGCGCCCCCTGTGCTGTGCCCTGTGCCGTGCATGGTGTTCCCTACGTCGCCTGTGCCGTGCATGGTGTGCCCTGTACGTTACCTGAGTTCAGTACAGCAAGAACTGATGGCATGATGAGGCATTATGAAGCTGTGAGATCAGTCAGATGCAGTGTTGTCTTCTGTGTGCCGTGCATGGTGTGCCCTGCGCCCCCTGTGCCGTGCATGGTGTGCCCTGCGCCAATGAATGGCAGGAAACCTCTAAGGCGTGTTGGTACCATAGACTTTTTCCAGGGTGCGGGGGCCTACAGAGGGCTCAGTTCTGCCTCTGGCACCCGTTCGCCACCACTGCACTGTCTGAAGCTGAACCAGATTTAGCATCGTTTTTCTGTCCACTATTTAGACCGGGTTAGTGAATGTCGGCCAATGTTTTTCTTTACAAGGGGCAGGTTTATCATCTATGCCATGGATTTGGAGCTCAAAAGTTGGAAAACCTGGTGTTGCAAACTTTTCAATGACATTGCGACTAGATTTAGTCACTTTTACATTACACCACCCATGTCCGTTTCTGAAGATGGGGCGTGGTGAGGGCATTGTGGGCGGGGCCATCGGCCACTGGAAAGACGTCTCATTATTTACACTAGAAGCCGACACAAATGACCAATCCAAGCTGGAGTAGATTTCAGTCTGGTGTATGGACTGCCAGAGTAATACCTGCCCCGGCAGCGCAGCGCCCATGCACGTCGTGACAAATCAGTTTTACCCATAAATGTATGCCGGTGAAAAGCACAGATGCGCAACTCTGAGGCTACTTTCACACTTGCGTTCAGAGCGGATCCGTCTGAGACCTGGATAGTGATACCCTACTACCCTGCAGCTGATATACGTGTGGGATCGGGGACCGCTTCACACGGACTCATTTATATTCTGGCTGCCAATGTCAGGGGCCACATGGACGGCACTGGCCTTTTTCCGTTGACCGCTCCACCCTTTCTATTTAAAAAGTGTCAGCTCTTATGGGCAGCGTCCTCTCACTTCCCCTTTTTTTCTTACAGCCCCAGTTGTATAGAATATGTCTCTAGAATGTAAAGGGGGTTTAGACGGCCCGTTCCTTCCCGACAGTCGGCTGCAGCGATCTCCTCCACAGTATGAGGGATCCTTATTGCGATCGCTCATCCCCGTACAGAATCATTGTTTTGGGCAGTGGATCGCTGTTTAGACAGTAGGCTCTGCTGCCCAGAGACAATGATAGGAGTGACTGCACGAATGGGCGATTGGCGGCACATTTAGACAGGCAGATTGTTGGGAACAAGTGTTCACAGGAACATTCATTCAAATTCACCTCATCTGTACAAAGGCCCTTTTTATTTCACATATTTGAGGCCGTGCCCTCCTTTTGCTGCACCCTTAGAGGTTCCAGCAGTTTTCTGCACATCTCTTATTTCTTGATCTGTGAATCACATTTTGATTGTTTTCGTTGCACCACCCATGTTTCCTGTTCATGACGGCATCGACAGGTGTGCGATCAGCTTCTTATCTGGCGAGTTTCCAGGCCGTTCCAATAAAGCAATCTTGTGTTGTGCGAAAAAAAAAAAAAAAAAAAAAAAAAGACTCCTTGATTTCTCAGGAAATCCAGCCGAGCGCCAGGTCTTGCTGGAACCAGTCATAACCACTTGAAAACCACGTCTGCAGTGTTGGTAACCGCTTACAACTTCAGGATCGGCACATGTTATTTACTGTTCATCAGGCCTTCGGTGGGGTCCCCTGGTCCAGCAGCTGTGAAGCACCCACAAGGCAGCACAGTGGGTGCCTATTCCGGGCCTTGCTGGATGTGGTCAGGTTCTTCGAGTGTGTGTTGAATGGACTTTGATCTGTGCTCTTGCACGTCAGAGTTGGTTATCAGTGATAGCTCTCTCTGTATACACACACAGAGAGTACTGTCAGTCACTGATGGTTGTACACGGGGACGTGTTATCAGTGATAGCATTCTCTGTGTAAGTGTGTATACAGAGAGAGCTGTCAGTCACTGATGGTTGTACACGGGGACGTGTTATCAGTGATAGCATTCTCTGTGTAAGTGTGTATACAGAGATAGCTGTCAGTCACTGATGGTTGTACACGGGGACGTGTTATCAGTGATTGCATTCTCTGTGTAAGTGTGTATACAGATAGCTGTCAGTCACTGATGGTTGTACACGGGGACGTGTTATCAGTAATTGCATTCTCTGTGTAAGTGTGTATACACAGATGGCTTCTTATTGGTGACTGACAGCTCTCCTGTATGAATGAGCTCAGAAACGGCAGAGATTTAAAGGGGCTGTACATATTTGGAGGGGTTTTTAGCAGCACCCGTATTGTGCAGACCTACCTACTTCCCGACTCCAGCTCTCCCCAGTCTTCTCTTGATGTGAACAGTTCTGGGCTCCTGTAAACAAGGCAGACATAGCAGAGCTGGAGAGGGTCCAGAGGAGGGCAACTACAGTAATAACTGGAATGGTGCAACTACAGTACCCTGAAAGATTATCAAAACTAGGGTTATTGACTTTAGAAAAAAGATGACTGAGGGGAGATCTAATTACTATGTATAAATATATCAGGGGTCAGTACAGAGATCACTCCCATCATCTATTTATCCCCCAGGACTGTGACGAGGGGACATCCTCTGCGTCTGGAGGAAAGAAGGTTTGTACACAAACATAGAAGAGGATTCTTTACGGTAAGAGCGGCGAGACTGTGGGCTCTTTACGGTAAGAGCGGCGAGACTGTGGGCTCTTTACGGTAAGAGCGGCGAGACTGTGGGCTCTTTACGGTAAGAGCGGCGAGACTGTGGGCTCTTTACGGTAAGAGCGGCGAGACTGTGGGCTCTTTACGGTAAGAGCGGCGAGACTGTGGGCTCTTTACGGTAAGAGCGGCGAGACTGTGGGCTCTTTACGGTAAGAGCGGCGAGACTGTGGGCTCTTTACGGTAAGAGCGGCGAGACTGTGGGCTCTTTACGGTAAGAGCGGCGAGACTGTGGGCTCTCTGCCTGAGGAGGTGGTGATGGTGAGTACAATAAAGGAATTCAGGAGGGGCCTGGATGTATTTCTGGAGTGTAATAATATTACAGGCTATAGCTACTATGTAAACTTCTGTTTTAACACCACTGCAGGCAATCGCTGGCCGCAGTTGTGACTCACTCCCCTTGTGTCATGACAAATGGTCACATGATGCAAGGGGAGCAGGTTACTGCAGCAGCCATCGATTGGCTGCAGTGGGGTCAAAACAGCTGTTTACATCCTTGAAGTGCAGCCAAGGCCAGGGAGAGAAGTAGTATGTGTCCCTTTGCAGGTCCCCCCACCCCAAACATACACAGCCCTTTAAATGTATAAATCACAAGCTTTGCTGAATCTATGTATCGATCTGCTCCTCCTGCTTCAGATAATCTTTTGATAGTAACAATAGCGCAATCTGCAGCGTTATTCTTGCTGTAAAATATCCCCCCCCCCCCAAAAGCATCCATCGCAAAAGAGATCCCTTTGTGGCCGTCGTCAATCCATTCAGCACCATGTGGGTGAAGAGCCGACTTACCCCACTCTCATGACTGCACTCCATTGATTGCTCATCAATGTACTTTTTACACGCACAACAATGCAAATTCATATGCGTTTTAGCTCACACCCTCAAAATTGGACACCAAATTTGGTTACAAGGGGTGCCTGGGAAGGTTTTCATGAAGGTCTCAGCTCTTTATGATGTACCTTTCTTGCGATATTAATAAAAAAAATGCAAATATGGCACCATCCACATGACCCGTATTAGCCAATAGATTCTCACAGGTCCTTCAGTCATATCCCAACATACACATGGTCACATGACTCTTATTAGCCAATAGAAGCTCCTCGGCTCTTCAGTCTTCGCCTCACTGACGCACATGCTGTTTTACACAAGGTTACTATGACATCTTGGCCATCTTTCTTCACTGTTATAAGGTTAATGTTAAGGGGGTGGGGTGCTGTGGAGGTCACGGTTAGGGGGTGGGGTGCTGTGGAGGTCACGGTTAGGGGGTGGGGTGCTGTGGAGGTCACGGTTAGGGGGCGGGGTGCTGTGGAGGTCACGGTTAGGGGGCGGGGTGCTGTGGAGGTCACGGTTAAGGGGCAGGGCGCTGGAGGTCACAGTTAAGGGGGTGGGGTGCTGTGGCGGTCACGGTTAAGGGGCGGAGCACTATGGAGGTCACGGTTAAGGGGGTGGAGCGCTATGGAGGTCACAGTTAAGGGGGCGGGGCGCTGTGGAGGTCACGGTTAAGGGGGCGGAGCACTATGGAGGTCACGGTTAAGGGGGTGGAGCACTATGGAGGTCACGGTTAAGGGGACAATTTAAAAATAAAATAAAACTAACTGTCGGGGTATATAGGGTTATTAGCGATTTCCCTCCTGGGCACCCTTGGAACAAATCCAATAAACGCACAAACAGACCAACACTTCATACTCTGGCAGCGCCAGGGACTCTTTCTAGTTATATACACAATGCAGATTTAAATCCGCAATACATGTCGTTTTCGGTGCAGATTTTCCTTCCGCAGTGTGTGGCTGAGAATTGTTAAAAACTCGTCTACTTTAACAATCAGCAGATTTTTCTTTTTTTTTGGCCTGCAAATTCAGATACAATCTGCAGAGCATCTGGGTGCTCCAGGTATTCAGGGTGTGTGTTTGTTTTTTATATTATAATCGTGGCCATAGGTGTATATCTAAAGGTGAACACTGCTCCCTATTCTTCATTGTTCTCCATTACCGCTCTTTTTCCGGGTACACCCTCTCCAGTAATAATCTTTTTAGATCTCTAGACTGGTCTATAAAATCTGCCTCTTCACCCGCTATCCTTCTCAATCTTGTAAATTGCCCATAGGGTACTGCTTTTTACATACGGGGGTGGAAGCTCCTGAAGTGCTAGAGGGAATTCGTGGCAGGAGGCTTTCTGTATACTTTAGTTTTTCATATTTGTACATTGACTCTTACAGTCCAGTTTCTTCCCCTTTGCCCCCTTCTGATTTTTCTCCTAAAGGAAGTCTTGAATTGAGAGTGAGACAAACTGATAACCAACAGCAATTGTTTTTTATAAAATTGGGAAAGAAAATAATACCGATGTAAGTGGAAATTAAAGAGAAAGAAAGACAAATTTTTGAGAGATAAACTGGACTATGATAATGATTGTAAAGAGAGTAGAAAGCAGACCAGGGAGAAGGAGAAATATGGATGGACGGACCACAGAATCTGATCCAAGCGCTTCAGAAGATCTAAATAATGCAACAATGGCTACGAAGGCGAGAGGAGAGACGTCAATTGGGGAGACAGCGCCCTTTTAGGAGAAAAATCGGAAGGGGGCGATCAAAGGGGAAGAAACTGGAACGGAAGATACAAAAGGAAACGAGTATCTTGGAAGCAATAAGAATGGGCGTGGAGGACACCGGAGAGCAAACAAGGGGAAGCAATGTTGTACATAACAGATGTGAACTTAGAGGAGGATTGTCTATGGTTGCGGTCAAAGGGTTTGAACTTTAGTTTAGTGGAAGGATTTGATCCAGTAGATTTTGAAGTAGATTTGTTCAAAGCTCTCAGGAAGTTGAATCTGCAAACGTTTTATAAAAATAACAGAATAAAGTGGAGGTAAAAGGAGAAAACCCGAGCCCGAGCAGTGAGGATGGATTCTGTAGGAGTAAATACAGGAGATAAAGATGGGAACACATGGCTGGCCCTACAGCAAGAGACGGTACAAACACAGGAACCGTTTATGAAAGGCGTCAAATCAACATTTAACCCTCCCTTTTCGGCTGGAAGTAGCTTAGATATTTTTCAAAAACAGGTACTCAAAGAAGTGAGATGCCGGATATATCCAAAGATGAAGAAAAGTATCAGTAAGGGGGAAGCACGGGCCCCGCAGTGGCTTAATATAATGGTGACACCAGCCGACAAGGGAGGTCACATAGTGTTGATGCAGAAAGAATATTACATAAAAAGCTTTGGGACAGCGCGAGGACAAGTATATACACGACTGGCGAATAACCCAATCTTACAATATCAGAAGCAGCTGAGGTCACTGCTGTGGAAATAGATGGGGAGAGGTTGTATCCCAAATACCCTACAAAACCTTGTACTTAAAGTGCATAAATCGGTGGAAAATCCACCTGGACGACCGATGGTGTCAGGAATAGGGTCAATTACCGAACCCCTGTCACAATATGTAGATTGGCTACTTCGTCCTCTTTTGAAAGGGATACCATCATATCTGAAAGATACTAACGCATTTCTGCACTGATTAGGGATATACAGTGGCAAGAAGGAGATCTTTTAGCATCTATAGCTGTAGAAAGCGTGTACACAAGAATGTGAGTGAGCAGTAGGCGGAATTTGGAAGGGAAGCTTTGAGATTTGTCATGACACATGACGCCTTTATATGTGATAATAAATGGCATTTCCAGCCGTGGGGACGCCAGTCTCCTGCACTTTTGCAAACTTATATCTGTCTACCTTTGAGGATAAATGTGTGTTCACCACTAAAAATAAATTTGTGAGTAACAAAGCTTTTTTGAGATTTATTGATGAGATTTTCATCTCATGGAGAGGAACTGAAGTGCAATTTGAGGAATTTGTGGAGTATTTAAACACTGGGAATGATATGAATATGAAATTTACCAGCAACATAAGCCCAAGAGAATTGGAATTTTTGGATGTAAGAGTCAATGTACAAGGGGGAATATGAAAAACTAAAGTATACAGAAAGCCTCCTGCCACGAATTCCCTCTTACACTTCAGGAGCTTCCACCCCCCATATGTAAAAAAAAAAAAAAAAGCAGTACCCTATGGGCAATTTACAAGATTGAGAAGGATAGCGGGTGAAGAGGCAGATTTTATAGACCGGTCTAGAGATCTAAAAAGAAGATTACTGGAGAGGGTGTACCCGGAAAAAGAGCGGTAAAGGAGAACAATCGAGAAGAGGGAGCAGTGTTCACCTTTACATATACACCTGTGGCCACGATTCCAAAAAAGGCCATCCTGAATAACTGGAGCTTCCTTGCCCATGATGAAGATCTAAATGAAAAAACTAAGAATCCACCATTGATGAGCGTTAGAAGGAGCCAGACCATTAGAAACAAGATGGTAAGAAGCAGGTTTGAGAGCAGACAGGAAAATTGGCTAGAGAAAGGAACACCACAGGGAAATTATAAACGTGGCCAATGTACGGCATGTCCATTTATAATTAAGTCTAGAAACCTGAATATAGGAGGAGTGAAACGCACAGCGAAACAGTTTATATCATGTAAAACGCAGTTTTTGGTTTGTTATATTCTGTCCATGTGGAAGGTTCTATATAGGAAAAACCATAAGATGTTTATACATAAGGTTCAGAGAACATAAGAAATCCATTGAGACTTGGCTCGCCGAGATTGATGGAGCATATAAGAGAAGCGCATGGACAGTAATGTCCTCACAGGTGCAGGAATAGAAATAGTGGGAGTTTCAGTGAATGGAGGAGATGGACATCGTGTATTACTCCACAGAGAAGCCTCTTGGACAATTAAAACAAATGCGATGGGACCTTTAGGCCTAAACGATAAGAATGACCTAGCCGTATGTGTATATCATTGTTATAGTGATGACGTCAGACACACAGTCTATAGAGAGGAGCGTGCTGACGTCATCACATGAGAGGTCAGACGAAGCGCAGACTGCGCAAAACGGCCGTGGCCTGCGGTTGAGCGAGTGCCCGCTCCAGCAACCGTGTTCATGTTTTAACGTTGACTAAACAGGCTGCCAAGACGTTCAGCCCCTGTCTGATTGGCCATCTTTCATACAGTAAAATGCCAAGGTTGCTGGAAGACTGTTGGTTGCAGGAACAGTTAGGGTGGATTTACACTGCGCTATTGTCAGGCCGAACATTACTAGGGACACTCGGACCCTATAACAGGCCTGTGTAAATGCAGATTACCCAGAGAATACCCCAAACACTGGTTCATAGGGTGAAATCATTGCTTCTGGGCAGTAAATTGAGCTGTGAACAGTGACGCAGAAACAGTGGATGACATTAGTGGTCGCTGCATGGAAACCCTTCTCCTTCCTCCACTGACAAGCGGGGAGTTATCGGGAAGGAATGATCTCTTCCCAGTCGGTGAGTGTAAGTGAATCCTACACCGTGTGGTCTCCAGCGTTCCCGGACCGCACACAGGAGGAGGTATCGTTAGTTACCGATGGCCGTCTCTGGAAGCCCATTCCCAAATACAATCAGAGGAGAATGTTGGTGTCCGCGTCAAACATGCTTTCACTCAGTCAATCAGCGGCACTTTTACACGGGCAGTTACTGGGCACGCTCCTTCCCAATAATTGCCCCATCAGCGGCCTGTGTAAAGGGGCCTTCAGAATGTCAGCAATGGGACAACCTCTAAAAAGTTCTCTCCAGGGGATCAATCTGCAGCGCCTCATTCCCCCAGCGCCTCATTCTGCAGGATAAATGGTAATTGAAAATAAACAAGAATCGCGTTCTCACCGCTCCGAGAATATCTGCCATCATAATCGGTCTGAGGTTCCAGAAAGCAGGACGCGTCCTCCGCCTCTGACCGGCCACTCGCTCCTGAGATAAAAAAATAAAATAAAATGGTCTGTGTGTTTAGTGAGAACATGAAGGAGGTCTGTGTGTCTGGTCTCCACACTAATGTAGAAGTCTTGGTACCACAGATGTTTACAGGAAGAGACGGCATCCTTGAAGCGAGGCCTTCAGCTCCGAGAGCGAGTCTGTGTTAGGACGCGGTCACCGGCTGCAGGACCTCAGAGCCGCACACTATACCGCCATGCGACTATTGCTTACTGGCTAGATATTCAGGCAGTAATATGTACAGGGCAAACAATGAACAGACCCGTCTGGGTATCGAGGTGTCAGGGAGAGTATTTTGTCTCTGACCAGGGTACGTCCTAAAATGAGCACAGCCAACGTCTCCTCCTTAGGGGTTGCACCTCGTCGTGCGCAGTGGCCTCAGAAGCTGCGCAGTTACTTTTCACTAATGCATTTGATTATTGCTCACTTTTTCTACCCAAGGAGCTGGACTGTAACTGTCGTTAGCAGAGCGTCTGTCGTCCTGAGGATTCAGAAATCAAAGCCTGTAATCAATAGTCGTCCCTCCCCCACTACAGTATGTGGCCGTTATCTCAGACCAGGCGAGTTCGACGCGTCCACGTTTTAGCATCTGTACACGGCCGGATACGCCACAGTTCACAAGAGGCAAACTTCGATCACTCCAGGATTCATTTCAGCTCCATTTAAGGGGAATGTGTCATCAGAAAATGGCCTATTGTGTAAATCATGTTTTACATATTTTAAAGAATTTTTGGTGATATTTTTTTATTTTTCATGTCAATATCTATAGTTCAACAAAAACGATAAAACCCTGCAGTTTTCACACTGACCACAAGGAATAATCATGTTAAGGAAATAGAATAAAAAAAATCTACAATCAGAAAATAAAAACAGATTAGATAAAAAGGAGACGAGGCCCTATCGGTTTTTAACTGGCAGATAATATTTTTGGTGACATTTCCTTTATTTGGTGGGGGGGGGGGATACTGCAGCCATAATAGGGGGACACAGCCGCAGCCATAATAGGGAGGCGCAGCCGCAGCCATAATAGGGAGGCGCAGCCATAATAGGGAGGCGCAGCCGCAGCCATAATAGGGAGGCGCAGCCGCAGCCATAATAGGGAGGCGCAGCCGCAGCCATAATAGGGAGGCGCAGCCGCAGCCATAATAGGGAGGCGCAGCCGCAGCCATAATAGGGAGGCGCAGCCATAGTAGGGAGGCGCAGCCGCAGCCATAATAGCGACGCGCAGCCATAATAGGGAGGCGCAGCCGCAGCCATAATAGGGGGACGCAGCCGCAGCCATAATAGGGAGGCGCAGCCGCAGCCATAATAGGGACGCGCAGCCGCAGCCATAATAGGGACACGCAGCCGCAGCCATAATAGGGGGACGCAGCCGCAGCCATAATAGGGAGGCGCAGCCATAATAGGGAGGCGCAGCCGCAGCCATAATAGGGAGGCGCAGCCGCAGCCATAATAGGGAGGCGCAGCCATAATAGGGAGGCGCAGCCGCAGCCATAATAGCGACGCGCAGCCATAATAGGGAGGCGCAGCCGCAGCCATAATAGGGGGACGCAGCCGCAGCCATAATAGGGAGGCGCAGCCGCAGCCATAATAGGGACGCGCAGCCGCAGCCATAATAGGGACACGCAGCCGCAGCCATAATAGGGGGACGCAGCCGCAGCCATAATAGGGAGGCGCAGCCGCAGCCATAATAGCGACGCGCAGCCATAATAGCGACGCGCAGCCGCAGCCATAATAGGGGGACGCAGCCGCAGCCATAATAGGGAGGCGCAGCCGCAGCCATAATAGGGACGCGCAGCCGCAGCCATAATAGGGACACGCAGCCGCAGCCATAATAGGGGGACGCAGCCGCAGCCATAATAGGGGGACACAGCCGCAGCCATAATAGGGGGACACAGCCGCAGCCATAATAGGGACGCAGCCGCAGCCATAATAGGGGGACGCAGCCGCAGCCATAATAGGGAGGCTCAGCCGCAGCCATAATAGGGAGGCGCAGCCGCAGCCATAATAGGGAGGCGCAGCCGCAGCCATAATAGGGAGGCGCAGCCATAATAGGGAGGCGCAGCCATAATAGGGACGCACAGCCGCAGCCATAATAGGGACACACAGCCGCAGCCCACCATTCCACTGTACTGAATTTACATCACCCATCAGAGAGCGAACATAATATGGACCCCAAAATGCCGCTGTGTAAAATGACCACACCAGCAGATTGTGTCCCTGAGGCACGTGACCGCGCCGTGTTCTGCAGTCCCCAAATTACGGAATGGAATGGGCCGTCCATAAATAGAAATGCCTATTCTTGTCTGTAAAACGGACAAGAATAGGACATGTTCTATTTTCTTTTGTGGGGCCGTGGAATGTCTGAGCCCCAGCGATCCTGAGAATGAAGCTGTTCAGTCTTCCTTGCCCAGGGAGTGGTGGGGGCAGCCATTGCTAAATCCCTGCGCGATCTCTTCATCCACAGGAGCAGTGGGGGTCTCAGAAGTTAGAAGCCCACCGATAAGAACGTGGGAATATCTGTTTAAAGAACAAAATAAAAAAAACGTGGTAAAATGTAGTGTATCCGATGTGGGTCTTTGCTGGTGTGAATGAGCCTGCGCGCCACCTGAGCGGCCATGACGCTTCTTTCTCGGCTCACGCTTTACAGGCGCTCCTCATCTGCCTTCAGACTTGTTTACTCGGCTGCACCTTAATATTTTCTGCATGAAGGGAGGAGGATGGTGGCAGCCGGGATACCAGGGCGGGCGGCACAATCCGAGCCCTAAATATGATGCCAGAACGTTCGGTTCCAGTTCTCCATCATAACTCAGTCACTTCCTTTCTATCGTACAGTGGACAACACTGACCCAACCGGTTCCAGCAGATTTCATTTCTTTTTTTGCAGGGGGGAGGGGAGGTCATTGTTCTTTTTGGCAGCAAAGTGACAACGTGAATAGGATTATTAATGTAATATTGCCAATGTCGCCCTCTGCCCATAGTATACACTGACCTCGCTGGGAATAGCACCTACTAGTAACGGGTATCATTACTCCATCAGCGCCGATCCCAGACCGTTCAATGGACTGAATTTGTGTTTACTTGAAGGTCCACTTACCTGCCTTCCCAGAACTACACTGCCAACATGGCCGGTGATGGAGGGTCCTGGCCGACAGACAGAGGAACTAGCGCATGGGCTAATTGAATGGAGGCCCCTGATGGTCCAGACCCTCCATCAGTTGCCACTTTGGGAGCGCAGCACCAGGAGGCAGGTAGGTGGACCATATTAAACAACTGCACATCAGTAATACTGGTTACTAGCTGCTGCATGTAAGGTAGATCGCTAAGCAATGAAGCCACAGGCTGAACTGCGGACAATGGAATCCTTCCCCTGACTGTGAAGGTAGTTAGGATGCTGCTATATGACATTGGTGAGATGCACCGCCGGGAGCCTGCGCACTGGAGGATCGGGGACGCCGTATACAACGGTCCATCTACAATGGGGTTGTGTAGGTTGCCTTGGCATGCGTTTTCACTTACGCCCACCATCATGTGTTCCGTTTTTTTTCCACACATAAATAAATTGAAATAATTGTTTTTAACCATTTAATGACAGTAATATTTTTATAACACTTTATGTACACATGGATTCTGTACCAATTACGCATTGATATTTATCACATTGTTTTTTCACACTGCGCCAAGGTTTCTCAAGTAGCCCGGGACCTAACACTCTCCTACCTGAGCCGTATGGGCGATACCAGGAGCCAGTGGGCAAATTACAGGACCATGAGGCCGACTCACAAACAACTCACCAGTTACCTCCAGCATGTGGCCATGCTTGCAATGGGAGGAGGGAGGAGTCTGCGAGTCCCACTCAAGACTGGCCGATATGGCCCAGGCCTCACAGGTGCACCGAGTATATCGGCAACAAGTGACAGGTCTCACGCAGGTTGGAGGCAAGGAAGGGGTGGATAGTTCGGTCCACACCCCTGTTCCACCACAGGCGAGACCAGCTGGAAGTAATCGGGCTGCACAAAGCACCTCCCAGGGTGTCAGCAAGGGGGGAGTCTGGTACCTGTGGACAGAGGCCTGGAGGCTCTGTGTGGTCCAAGCCAGGAGGGCTGAGAGACCACGATTCCCCATGTGTGCTGAGACACTGGACTGGAGGCAGTGGGCGTACTGGGCTCTGTACAGCCAGGAGGCTGGGGGACATTGGCTGAGAAAGCCGCACATGTTCACAGGGTGTGAACAAGGACTTAGGGGAGTCAGGAAACTCTGTGTTAGTTAGAGCCTGGACGGGCGAGTGTTTATTATTTTATGTGGATGTCACATGTGTTAGGTGAAGCTGCGACTTCATGATGACCTGTATTGGTTGGAGTGTGCGCAATAAATGCACGGTTTGGACCTGAAACCTGGTGTCCTAAAGTCGTATCTCTGAGAATGACCCCCAAATAAGAGGCGATCCCTTACAATTGGTGGAGGATGCGGGCATGTGTTCCTGCTGAGAAGTGCTGGAAGCCTGCTAGTTTGCAGGAGCAGAGACTGCTGGTGTTAATCTGAACATTATTTATTTTTTTTTATTTTTTTTCTGTGGTGCAAACAGTGCAGGATTTAAAGGGCCAGAAGCCCAGTACAAGAGACTGATCAGTGGAAATGGCTGCAAAATGGTATAGCCCGTGGGAGAAATCCTGCGATTTAGTGATCAGGGGAATCCCGCTGGGGGTCATACTAGACTCCCGCCAGCAAGTGTCTCGGGTCCTGCCTGAAATTCTGGACTTTGTAACAATGAATTTGATGTTACAGATACGCTCCTGCATGAGGGCGTGCTGGGCCGGGATATCTGTTTGTTGCTGTGGGGTAAGGTAGACCCTTCTGCAGATAGTGACGAAACTCCTGCAGAACCTGTACCTGTCCCTTTAAGTGAGGATCTAAGGGAGCTGCACTTTGACCTGCATGGGGAAAGAATATTGACCATTGGAAACAATGGTGCTGGTCAAGTGCAAAGTGATGGTGACAAAAGTGCGGAAATGCATAAGGAAAATGTGATGTCATATGAAATATGTGGTGACGGTGATATATCTTTTCCGTTGCAGGTTGTGGTCAGGGGAGAAGCGCCCCCTGGTGGTAAAAATGTAAATGATGATGAAACTTTATTTTCTGCATCTGCTATGTTTCATCAAGCGCGATATGACTTAATCAAAAGGTTTGAAGACGTGCATATAAGTAGTGCGGAGCAAAGCCCAGCTCCAGCTCGGTGTTTGAAGGTGCAGGAAAATATGATCGGGTTAGAGGGTGTACCGCACGTGCCAGAGGTGGAAGTGCAGTCTCCACAATGTTGGTTGGTTACTAAGGAAGTGTCCCAGGTGGGGATTAGCTCAGCGGTGCCCCTAGAGGTCAGAATTAATACCGACACGAGCGGTATAGGTGACGTATGTGCTGTGACCGATAGCAACTCAGAGAGTGAAGCTACCGTATCAAGGTCCTGCGAAACTAAGGTGGTTACTAGTAACGACCAGACAGTTATATCTGACGAGATGGGAATTAAGTCGGGTGACATCAGCCTAGGGTCTGAAGCCCATATCCAGACAGTTGTAGGTGACCTGACACGACAGTACAGCTGCAAACAGGAGGATGATCTCTCTCTCTCCTCACGCTCCCTAGAAACGTTAGAGACGGGACTAGCTGTCTTCACAGAGCAACTGAAGAAGGTTTCAGAAAGGGCAAAGAAGGAGAATGGTGATACTCCTACATCTGCTGCAGCAGAGCCGAGCAAGGAGCAGCTGGAACCGGAGGCCCAAAAGCGGGGCACTTCCCACAAGCTTGTGCAAAAAGCTGAAAAGAAACTGCTGAAAAACATGGAGTTGGTGGTTCAGCGCCTGGAGAAACAGCGTGTGACATACAAAAAGGTGGAGAAAACCAAGAACAAACTTTAGCGAGGATTGGATGATCTGATGGTGGACCTGGACCACCAGAAGCAAGTTATGTCTAATCCAGCGAAGAAACAGGAGAAGTGTGACTGGCTCCTAGCTGAAGAGAAATGCATCTCGGCTCGATATGGTGAAAAACGTGACCAAACAGAGACTGATGCTTGGGAAAAGGAGACCAAGGCCCTCTCATTGGCTAGAGCCCTGGAAGAAGCGTTTGAGGAGCATGCTGAATTGGAGAGGCTGAACAAGCAACTCAGAGCAGAGGCGGAAAATCTCATGAGCTTAAAAGATGAGTTGGAGAAACCTGAAGAGGAGCGTTCTCTGGAAGACGTCAAGAAGCCAGAGCCTGTTAAAAATGGGACTGGAGAGGGTGGCACTGTGGAGCTGGCTGTGGCAGAGAAGATGGAAGATGCTTCTGCTAAACCAGTTGATGGGGCTGATGTGGATGCCGAAGACCACAGACCCGTGGTAGCGTGTAACCTAGGCCTGGAAGACGTCCCCTCTGCATACAGGGCCTTCCAAATAGCCAGCAGATTGCTGGGGAAGAAGTACAAGGAGGTGAACGATCAGTTTTTGGATCCGGGCTATTACAATGGCCTGTATCTCCTGACTCCTCCACAAAATAAGAACAGGGTCCTGGGTGAGCCTCTGGAGAAAATGACAGAAGACGAGGAGTCTGCTGAAGACCCTGGTACCTCCTGCCTCGATGAGAAAGAGGGGGAGGGGTTAACAGGGCAAGTGTATGCTGCCATGTCCGAGAAGGATGAGAAGGCGGTCAAAGAGACTGGACACTTCAAGAAGACAAAGACTGAAAAAGTTAAGGGCCGATGTGTTGGTTGACGTGAAGTCCCCAGGTGCTACAGAGACCAAAGTTGAGCCAAAGCCGCGGCCGAAGTGGAAAAAGCCGCTAAAGAAGCAGAGGTCTCTAAAACTGCCATAGTAGCTGGGGTAACTACTGCTGGAAAGAAGGAAGAAGTGACCCAGATGCACGTAAAAGAAGCGAGTAGGGGCAAGCATGCTCTGCTGAAGGAGCCCTGCAAAGCAAAGGAGAAAGTGTCGGGATATGACCATGACTGGGAACAGTCCAAGAAAGGACGTGAGGCGCATGTACAGGAGCCAGAGGATCTAAAAAGAGAGAGAGATAAAAATATACGAGAGCGCATCATTATCACTCGGGAAAAAGTAGGAAGAGAGTATCTGGAAATGAGCTGTGCACATGAGGCCTTTAGGCAGTTTTGGTTAGGCAAGATGTTGGTTTCAGTGATAAATGAAGCTCTGCTGGCGTAGGTCTGGCAGAACAAAGGGAAGGTACGTGTCACCGAGGTTCCTGGCCTCGGTGAACTAAGAACCGGTAATTTTCTGTGTCAGCGGCAGCTAGTGCTCGCTGACACTGGGTTACTTAGTGTGGCTTTAAAGCCAATCCGGGCCGGTTCTTATTGAGAGCAGCCAAAGAGCAGGGGGGGTGGCTGTTCCCCACGTCCAGGCCAGGTGGATGCCCTCTCACCAGCCTCCCGTGGTTATGCAGGTGTTCACCCTCACGGGCTTGAACAAAGGGGGTATGTGAGACAGTGACAGGTCTCACGCAGGTTGGAGGCCAGGAAGGGGTGGATAGTTCAGTCCACACCCCTATTCCACCACAGGTGAGACCAGCTGGAAGTAATCGGGCTGCACAAAGCACCTCCCAGACTGTCAGCAAGGGGGGAGTGTGGTACCTGTGGACAGAGGCCTGGAGGCTCTGTCTGTGTGGTCCAAGCCAGGAGGGTTGAGAGACCACGATTCCCCATGTGATTCTGCCAGGAGGCTGGGGGACATTGGCTGAGAAAGCCGCACATGTTCACAGGGTGTGAACAAGGACTTAGGGGAGTCAGGAAACTCTGTGTTAGTTAGAGCCTGGATGGGCGAGTGTTTATTATTTTATGTGGATGTCACATGTGTTAGGTGAAGCTGCGACTTCATGATGACCTGTATTGGTTGGAGTGTGCACAATAAATGCACGGTTTGGACCTGAAACCTGGTGTCCTAAAGTCGTATCTGTGAGAATGACCCCCAAATAAGAGGCGATCCCTTACAATATATATATATATATATATATATATATACATATATATATATATATACACATATACATACACAGGTCCTTCTCAAAAAATAAGCATATTGTGATAAAGTTCATTATTTTCTGTAATGTGCTGATAAACATTAGACTTTCATATATTTTAGATTCATTACACACAACTGAAGTAGTTCAAGCCTTTTATTGTTTTAATATTGATGATTTTGGCCACAGCTCATGAAAACCCAAAATTCTAAATCTAAAAAAATTAGCATATTTCATCCTACCAATAAAAGAAAAGTATTTTTAATACAAAAAAAGTCAACCTTCAAATAATTATGTTCAGTTATGCACTCAATACTTGGTGGGGAATCCTTTTGCAGAAATGACTGCTTCAGTGCGGCGTGGCATGGAGGCAATCAGCCTGTGGCACTGCTGAGGTGTTATGGAGGCCCAGGAGGCTTCAGTGCGGCGTGGCATGGAGGCAATCAGCCTGTGGCACTGCTGAGGTGTTATGGAGGCCCAGGAGGCTTCAATGCGGCGTGGCATGGAGGCAATCAGCCTGTGGCACTGCTGAGGTGTTATGGAGGCCCAGGATGCTTCAATGCGGCGTGGCATGGAGGCCATCAGCCTGTGGCACTGCGGAGGTGTTATGGAGGCCCAGGATGCTTCGATAGCGGCGTGGCATGGAGGCAATCAGCCTGTGGCACTGCTGAGGTGTTATGGAGGCCCAGGATGCTTCAATGCGGCGTGGCATGGAGGCAATCAGCCTGTGGCACTGCTGAGGTGTTATGGAGGCCCAGGATGCTTCGATAGCGGCCTTAAGCTCATCCAGAGTGTTGGGTCTTGCGTCTCTCAACTTTCTCTTCCCAATATCCCACAGATTCTCTATGGGGTTCAGGTCAGGAGAGTTGGCAGGCCAATTGAGCACAGTAATACCATGGTCAGTAAACCAGTTACCAGTGGTGTTGGCGCTGTGAGCAGGTGCCAGGTCGTGCTGAAAAATGACATCTTCATCTCCATAAAGCTTTTCATCAGATGGAAGCATGAAGTGCTCCAAAATCTCCTGATAGCGGCTGCATTGACCCTGCCCTTGATAAAACACAGTGGACCAACACCAGCAGCTGACATGGCACCCAGACCATCACTGACTGTGGGGACTGGACACTGGACTTCAGGCATTTTGGCATTTCCCTCTCCCCAGTCTTCCTCCAGACTCTGGCACCTTGATTTCCGAATGACCTGCAACAGTCCAGTGCTGCTTCTCTGTAGCCCAGGTCAGGCGCTTCTGCCGCTGTTTCTGGGGAATGCGGCACCTGTAGCCCATTTCCTGCACATGCCTGTACACGGGGGCTCTGGATGTTTCTACTCCAGACTCAGTCCACTGCTTCCGCAGGTCCCCCAAGGTCTGGAATCGGTCCTTCTCCACAATCTTCCTCAGGGTCCGGTCACCTCTTCTCGTTGTGCAGCGTTTTCTGCCACACTTTTTCCTTCCCACAGACTTCCCACTGAGGGGCCTTGATACAGCACTCTGGGAACAGCCTATTCCCTCAGACAGGTCTTTCTGTGTCTTACCCTCTTGCTTGAGGGTGTCAATGATGCCCTTCTGGACAGCAGTCAGGTCGGCAGTCTTACCCATGATTGCGGTTTTGAGTAATGAACCAGGCTGGGAATTTTTAAAAGCCTCAGGAATCTTTTGCAGGTCTTTAGAGTTAATTAGTTGATTCAGATGATTAGGTTAATAGCTCGTTTAGAGAACCTTTTCATGATATGCAAATTTTTTTAGATAGGAATTTTGGGTTTTCATGAGCTGTGGCCAAAATCATCAATATTAAAACAATAAAAGGCTTGAACTACTTCAGTTGTGGGTAATGAATCTAAAATATATGAAAGTCTAATGTTTATCAGTACATTACAGAAAATAATGAACTTTATCACAATATGCTAATTTTTTTAGAAGGACCTGTATATATATATATATATATATATATATATATATATAGATATACACACACACACACACACACACACACCGCTATGGGCACAAGATTCACGCCCGGTTTTGCTAATTTATTTATGGGTAAATTTGAGGAGAGTTACATATACCAGACCAAATACTGGACGGACAATATCATCTCTTTTAAAAGGTACATTGATGATCCTGTCGTTATTTGGAGGGGAAAATGAAAGTGTTGAAGAATTCATGTCACATTTGAATAACAATGAGTTGGGAATTTCATTTATGGGGTCCCACCACAATATTGGGACAGAATACCTTGATTTAGAGCTTTTCATACTAGGGTGCGAAATCTTGACTCGCACCTTTTTTTTTAAAAAGTAGACCGCAACAGCTATCTGGACTACAAAAGTGCACATTATAAAATGGAAACAGAACATTCCATTTAGTCAACTCAAGAGAATTAGACAGAATTGAGCCCTGGAGAGGGATTTCGAAAAACAAAGCAAAGTCCTTTACTCAAGGTTCAGAGAAAAGGGGTATCCCAATGAGATCACCGAAGCGAAAAAACCAGCATCAGGACATCGCCTGCTGCCCAAATCTAGAACAACCTCCAGAGAGACGATGCAATCATTGAATTTTATCACAACTTACAATCAGAACCACAGTTTGGTGAAATCTATCTTAAATAAACATTGGCACTTACTAAAAAAAAGACCCTATCTTAAGTCAAATCATCCCGTGAGCACCCCACCTTACCTAAAGAAGGGCCCGTACCCTTAAGAATATTTTAGCTCCTAGTGAAAATGAACAAGTATACAGATACCCTACAAAAACAAGGCAGTAAAAAATGTGGACAATCTAGATGCCTGTGCTGTGAAACTACACTGAACAAAAGTATAAACGCAACACTTTCGGTTTTGCCCCCATTTTGCATGAGCTGAACTCAAAGATCTGAAACATTTTCTACAGACACAGAAGACCCGTTACTCTCAAATACTGTTCACAAATCTGTCTAGATCTGTGTCAGTGAGCGCTTCTCCTTTGCCGAGATAATCCATCCCCTCTCACAGGTGTGGCATATCAAGGTGCTGATTAGACAGCATGAATATTGCACAGGTGTGCCTTAGACTGCCCACAATAAATGCCACTCTGAAATGTGCACAGTTTTGAATAATTGGGGGGGGGGGGGGGGGGAGAGAAAACCAGTCAGTATCTAGTGTGGCCACCATTTGCCTCACGCAGTGCAACACATCTCCGTGGCATAGAGTTGATCAGGTTGCTGATTGTGGCCTGTGGAATGTTGGTCCGCTCCTCTCCTGTGCGAAGTTGCAGAATATTGGCAGGGACTGGAACGCGCTGTCGTATACGCCAATCCTGAGCGTCCCAAGCATGCTCAATGGGCGACATGTCCGGTGAGTGTGCTGCCAGGCAAGAACTGGGATGTTTTAAGCTTCCAGGAATTGTGTACAGATCCTTGCAATATGGGGCCGTGCATTATCCTGCTGCAACATGAGGTGATGGTCGTGGATGAACGGCACAACAATGGGCCTCAGGATCTCGGCACGGGATCTCTGTGCATTCAAAATGCCATCAATAAAATGCACCTGTGTTCGTTGTCCATAACATACGCCTGCCCATACCATAACCCCACCACCACCATGGGCCACTCTATCTACAACGCTGACGTCAGAAAATTGCTCACCCCCACGACGCCACACACCGTCTGCCATCTGCCCTGAGCAGTGAAAACCAGGACTCATCCGTGAACAGAATGCCTCTCCAACGTGCCAGACGCCATTGAATGTGAGCATTTGCCCACTCAAGTCGGTTACGACAACGAACTGCAGTCAGGTCCAGACGCCGATGAGGACGACGAGCAGATGAGCTTCCCTGAGACGATTTCTGACAGTTTATGCAGAAATTCTTTGGTTATGCAAACCGATTGTCGCTGCAGCTGTCCGGGTGGCTGGTCTCAGACAATCATGGAGGTGAACATGCTGGATGTGGAGATCCTGGGCTGGTGTGGTTACACGTGGTCTGCGGTTGTGAGGCCGGCTGGATGCACTGCCAAATTCTCTGAAATGCCTTTGGAGACGGCTTATGGTAGAGAAATTACCATTCATTGCACGGCAACAGCTCTGGTAGACATTCCTGCAGTCAGCATGCCAACTGCACGCTCCCTCAAACGTTGCAACTTCTGTGGCATTGTGCTGTGTGATCAAACTGCACATTTCAGAGTGGACTTTTATTGTGGGCAGTCTAAGGCACACCTGTGCAATATTCATGCTGTCTAATCAGTACCTTGCTATGCCACACCTGTGAGGTGGGATGGATTATCTCGGCAAAGGAGAAGCGCTCACCGACACAGACTTATACAGATTTGTGAACAATATTTGAGAGTAACGGGTCTTTTGTGTCTGTAGAAAATGTTTCAGATCTTTAAGTTCAGCTCCTGCAAAATGGGAGCAAAACCGAAAGTGTTTATACTTTTGTTCAGTGTATCTGCCAAACAACTATTTTCACAAACAAAAGACATTGCGAGATGTACTGGATCTATAAACGGAATAGTCTCAGCCCCTACGGTCTTAATGAAGCATTTGAGATCAATCTCTGAATCCCTTCAAGGATAATATCTTACTAATTAAGCCCGTATTGCTTTTCTTTTTATTTTATTATGGAAAACGCCCCCGCCCTTTTACGTTTAATGCCTTATTACATGCATTTCTATGCAATAAATTCATAACGTAAGGTTATTACATAAGGCTATTATGATTTACCATCATGCTATAACAGAATATCCCCTTATTGCTATAACAAAAATCTTTTTAAAAAATGATTTAAAAATTATTATTCAAATCATTTTATAAAAAAAAAAAAATATTACTGTTTATACCTATCAGGTCACCTTTCAGCTTCCTGGATTTTTAGTATGCATTTTATCAAGCTAAAAAATATTGAACCTTACCAGCATAGTGTAATTATGTCTAACCATACCAAACCATATACAGCTGCAAGAAAAAGTATGTGAACCCTTTGGAATGATATGGATTTCTGCACAAATTGGTTCATCTAAGTCACAACAATAGACAATCGCAGTCGGCTTAACCTAATAACACACAAAGAGTTAAATGTTACCATGTTTTTATTGAACACACCATGTAAACATTCACAGTGCAGGTGGAAAAGTATGTGAACCCCTAGACTAATGACATCTCCAAGAGCTAAATGGAGTGAGGTGTCAGCCAACTGGAGTCCAATCAATGAGATGAGATTGGAGGTGTTGGTTACAGCTGCCCTATAAAACACACACCAGTTCTGGGTTTGCTTTTCACAAGAAGCATTGCCTGATGTGAATGATGCCTCGCACAAAAGAGCTCTCAGAAGACCTACGATTAAGAATTGTTGACTTGCATAAAGCTGGAAAGGGTTATAAAAGTATCTCCAAAAGCCTTGCTGTTCATCAGTCCACGGTAAGACAAATTGTCTATAAATGGAGGACGTTCAGCATTGCTGCTACTCTCCCTAGGAGCGGCCGTCCTGTAAAGATGACTGCAAGAGCACAGCGCAGACTGCTCAATGAGGGGGAAGAAGAATCCTAGAGTGTCAGCTAAAGACTTACAGAAGTCTCTGGCATATGCTGACATCCCTGTTATTTCTGCCAAAGGAGGTTCAACCAGTTATTAAATCCAAGGGTTCACATACTTTCTCCACCTGCACTGTGACTGTTTACATGATGTGTTCAATAAAAACATGGTAACATTTAACTCTTTGTGTGTTATTAGGTTAAGCAGACTGTGATTGTCTATTGTTGTGATTTAGTTGAAGATCAGATCACATTTTATGACCAATTTGTGCAGAAATCCACATCATTCCAAAGGGTTCACATACTTTTTCTTGCAACTGTTATAAGGGTTCCTCTATATATGTCACGTTCAGGTATCTCTTATTCCTAATATGACTCAGGTTGGTTTCCCTACCTGACGCTACAGCGTCTAACGCCATGACAACAAGTCAGGTGATCGCAACTACAGCGATCACGTGACTCGCCCGGCAAGGAGCGCGTCTGGGCACAACATTTGTATATCCTCCCCATGACCACTAGAGGCAAGGCGGTCACGTGACTAATTAATCATGTGCTCATCTCTCCCTGCCTCCCATAGGCCATACCAACGAGAAAGGCCACGCGATCGTCGAGATTGCGATCACGTGACCTGCATTAAAAAATACTTATTTTCCCTCATTTACCCCATTTTTAGGCGTTTTTATCAATAAAAGATGGATGTAGGTATTATGTTCTTGTATTTATGGGATTTTATGATATGAGTTTGTCACAAATTATGGAAATATTGGAACTCCTTGAGGGTGTGTCCTCCCCATAGAACCGCCCACAGGTGCGTTTTTCTGGCTTTTTCGGGGTATAAATATATGTAACAGTGAATACATTCATATGCTGCTTCTTAACCTGATGAAGGGGGCCCAAGTACCCCTGAAACGCATTGTTTTACTTGCTTCATCTAATGAGCAATTCCAATTAAAGAAGAAATATTTATCATATCTACACCTGTCCTGACCGGTGATTTTGTGCCTAAAAGTGCGGTCCTACCATATTGCTATTACACCGGCTTTGGAGAGACTGGGCTTCTTCTCCTGAAGAATCGGACGCTTTGGCTGCATACCCGGCGACAGGACAATCGTACCTAATAAGTCTACAATAGTGTGGTGCCTACCACAACCACCTAAGGTGAGCCTCCATTTTTCGTTCTATCCACCAGTATATTTATTTGGAACGTACTCCCCTATGGTGCGCTTTCTTGTATGTGTCTTTACAGCTTCTTTACGCCTAATTATATAAGTTCCAAGGCGATTCCAGGGCAGTCTCTTCCCAATAGCAGTATATAGTCAAACGGCAATGACGATAACTAGTAGTAGTCCCTGAGCTTCTTCTAAACACTGTGCAACCTTTCCAAGATGATCACTGACATGAAAAACTCTCGAAAATGTGGTCGGCATCCCAGAGACTACAAACCATCCACATGCAAAAAGTCTCACAATCAGCTCTGCAGTTCCTGGACTGACGGATGCAAATCGTCAATAAAATAAATATATTCAGGAGCAGCAACACAAACGGCTTTTGAAGAGCAGGGAATGGTGTTTACGCAGCAGCTGAGCAGGGGATCGCAGATCCAAAGCGGTCCAATGGCATGTAGAAAAATAGGAAAGCCACAGCAGCGTCTCACCAAAGGTTTCTTTATTCAGGAACACTCCTCATAACAGGTCATAAAAAAGCATTTCGCAGCAACGTTTCGGCTAATGTTAGCCTTTGTCAAGCATAGCAATCACTAAAAATCACAGCCTATAAATAGCTATTCATAAGTCCACCCACACCGCTAAGTAACCAATAGGATTAAAAATTTATATGCAACACACCTGTATGTGAAACCAGCATACACCGACACACTAATCAGCTGGCACAAAACATACCCATTTGAGGCCATCACCCATAAGACCCCGCCATCCGTCCCGCGTCCCATAGCTGGCAATGCGCATGTCTGTATGCGTCATCGCACGCGCCACCACAAGGCAGCGTGCGTATGACGCAACCAGATGAGCCCCGACGCATATTCCACGCTGGACCGCATACGTCATCAGGCGGCGGCCGGCGAATATCACCAAACCACTCCCACCTGGCACGCCAAATTGGAATATGCATGAGGGTCCAAATGGGGCTGTGTGCAGAGGGCGATCGCACCGCTGTTGTACATAAACAGCGTGCAAGAGGCGCCTATCAGGAGCACAGCAATAAGACATATCAAAGCGCATCACCCATATCACTAACGCCAGGGCAGAATAAGGGGATATAAAAAGGCGTGTGTGCCCCAAACGGGTACAGAAAACATACTGAAGAAGTGAGAAACACCAGATGTTAATAACAAATAGCGTACTCACTAAACATAGGTGCCAACTAGTGGGTGATATCACATACAACTGTGTATGACAAAGTCCACAACAATCATTATGGTACTATAGAGCGGTGTGGTTAGAACACATAATTAAAAGTACATAGCAAAAAATAGCAAAAATACTGTAACAGAAGAGGGATATGAAATCAAGTGTATTGAAAAAATGTCCGATCTTTAACTGATACCAGCCACATTAAACTCTAAATTTAAACCAAATGGCTGTAGGGATTTCAGTGTGTAGATCCATTTGAGTTCCTTCTTCCTTAATATCGCATCCCTGTCACCCCCTCTCCGTAATGGCCCCACACCATCAATAACTCTAAAGCGAAGCTGGTTAACAGAATGCCCCGCTTCCACGAAATGTTTCGCAACGGGCTTATCCATGTTCATCTTGCGTATGGTACTCTTGTGTTTGTTAATGCGTTCTCTAATCTCCATAGTGGTCTCCCCCACATAGATAAGGCTGCAAGGGCACTGGATAGCATAGATCACATCCCGTGACCTGCAGGTGTAATAGCCCTTGATTTTATATTTCTTCCCACTATACGGGTGGGAGAAAGATTCACCTTTGAGAACGTTACCACAATTACAGCAAGATAAACATGGATAAGTCCCGTTTTTGCGTGGTGCAAGCAGTTTTTGTGAAGGTGACTGCCCACCTACATCGGATTTAACAAGTCTATCACGGAGACTAGGGTTCCGTCTGTATGCCATCATCGGCGGGGATCTAAACTCTTCTATATCTGGCAATCCCCGTTGGAGTATATGCCATTCCTTTCTAAGGATGTTAGCAATGTTGCCACTATCCCGGCCGTAGATGGACACAAACGGAACCCTAGTCTCGGGGGTCATCCTTTCTGACTTCCGTAGTGCGGTGCACCTGTCAACCAGCCTCACCCTGCGTTTGGTTTGGGTGAGTAGGGGTTTCGGGTAACCCCGTTCCAAGAAACGTGTGCACATCGTGTCAATCCTCTGCGCACACGTGTTTTGGTCTGAAACAATTCTCTTCACTCGTAGGAGTTGACTCCATGGGAGCGAGTCAAGCATTCTGTGTGGGTGATAGCTATCATGCATGAGTAAGGTGTTGCGGTCAGTGGGCTTCCGATAGAGGTCCGTAGCTAAAAAACCCTCCATAACATAGACCCGCACATCTAGGAACTGCAACTCACTAGAAGAAACAGTAATAGTGAATTGCAGGTCCGGGACACCCGCATTCAAATGAAGATGAAACTCGTCAAGTTCATCTCTTGTGCCTGTCCAGATCATAAAGATGTCGTCGATGTAGCGCCACCAACACAGGACTCTCCCAAAAAAAGGGGAGCGATACACAAGTTTGTCCTCCACCGCAGCCATAAAGATGTTAGCGTAGGTGGGGGCCACATTGGACCCCATAGCCACACCCCGCTGCTGCTGGTAGAAGGTGTCCCCGAAGAGGAAATAACTCCTCTTCAGGACCACCTCCAGAAGGCGGAGGACAAATCGGCACACACCCGGGGAGAGTCCCATGTCGGACAGGGCCACATCGACGACATCTAACCCATATGTATGGTCAATCGATGTGTATAAAGATACTACATCGAAACTGACCAACAAAAATTGGGCGGGCAGTTGTAAATCCTGTAATTTAGAAAGAAAATGCCCAGTATCCTTGATATAGGATGGGGCGGAGGTCGCCCGGACCTGCAATAACTTGTCCAGAAAGACAGACAATGGATTGAAAACCGAGCCCCTGCCAGAAACAATCGGTCGGCCCGGTGGATCAATCAATCTCTTATGGATCTTGGGGAGTATGTATAGCATTGGGGTGATAGGGTGGGGCACCGTAAGATATTGGTACAAACCATCATCTATGATGAAATTTTGCAGTGCCTCCTCCAATATCACCCCAATGCTACGCATAATATCCCATTTGGGATGCAAATCGTCAAACAGTCGGCCAAACAATAAGTGTGAAAGGTGCTGTTAACTGTTAATCCTTCCAAAATCAGACAAGTCAATGTCATAAACAGCAAATACCTTGCTCGCACGTACGGCTTTCTGATCCAGGACAGTTTATGAAGGTCTTCTCCAGTTTTTCCTCAGGCATTGTTCAGAAACGATGTTTCTCCTGGAGCTGAACTAGCATCTGCCCTGAACAGCAGGCAGAGCTCAACTCAGAGGGGAAAGCCAATTCCCTCTGCTGAGTCAGGGCATAATTAACTAAACAATGCCACCTACAGACAGCTTCTGGAAATACATACAAAGCAAGAACAGATTAAATAACAAAATCAAGAACAATTTGCAAGTACCTTGTTCTGGGGTACTGCAGAGGTGGGACCTGTACCTATCTGACATCAATGTCTGAGATAGGGATACCACTTTGATCATATCTCTACTGCTAAATCTTTGTTAAATGGTATATAGTTCCCTACAATGTATCAGTGCAGATAAAATCTATTAATCTACGGTACAAACTGTTTAGTTTTATGAAACTCAAGACTGGATACAGTTGTAGCAAATGCTCAGCTGTGAAGTATTAGATCAAAATAAGTTTCAATTTCTGAGTGTAGCAATTCACTGCAAGCAGAGATCTTACATATTTTAAATACAAATTACATTAGAAATGTTGCAGTTTGGGAACCTACCCCTTGAGAAGCTTCTTGCACAATTGCCTCCATGCACAGGCTAATCTCAGCTGCAGTATTTAGTAGTGAAATAAATTACTATGGGGGAGGGGCGAGCCCAGAGGTTATAAGCAGCTACGCCTCCGCACGTCATTCATTCAGTGTCTCGTCCAGTCGGAGGATCGCAGCGTCACATTGTATCTGCCGGGTGGTAAGTGCATTGTTTGAGACCTTCCAGGGTACAGGTTGTATGGTAATGGTGTCCCTGGATCTGATCCCTGTGACAATCCTATCTGTCTAATGACTGTGCAGAAGGCAAATACTTGAAGTTTCAGGTAATATCTAGAGGGGGCTGAGAGGAGACCCAACTTTTCACAGTCATTTTGCAGGTTTCGCTGATTTAGGGGTGGATGAGGGCAATTGGAACTATTTTATTATGTTCTGAATAGCATTTCCCCATAATGTCCCATCTTTGGCTTTTTGCCGATGGTTCCTGTGACTGTGTCTGCCGCGCCATGTGATTTTACAGTGGAGGGTGTAAGAAATTTAGGGTTGGGGTTAAATATGTATCACTGAATCTGGTCCTAACGCTCTAAAAGACTGCGTGATGTAGAAACAAATTGTTCTGCTAATCGCTTGTGAGAAAGCACAACGTGCACGATCCAGAACTGAAAGGCAAGGCTGACGCGGACGCGTCACGGTGGAGTCATTACCCTGCGTGGAACATCCTCCCTCGAGGTGAGCGTCATCCAGGTTCTACCTGAAGCCTCGGGCTCATGCACACGACCGCTGGATGTTTTGTGGTCCACAAATTGTGGATCTGCAAAACGGAGATTCTGGCCGCGTGCATTCCACATTTTGGGGAACGGAACAGCCCATAATAGAACAGTCCTAGCCTTGTCCGTAATGCAGAGAATAGTAGGATATAAGGACACAGAGTAATTTCTGTTTTTTTGCAGCCCCATTGAAGTGAACAGTCACGCATACGTGAACGTGACTCTGACACATGACGCCTTGGTTATCTCGTGACAAAATCCATTGTAAATGTAGTTATGGTTTTATTGCCACCCCGAGGATAGGTCATCAATAGTAAAAGCCCGGCCAACCCCTTTAACCGTCACGTTTAGCTCGGCTGCATCTGAACTACTGTAATTGCGCCTGTTTTAGAGGCTTTTGTCTTGTTCGCCTATTTTTATTTTTTAGACTAATTCAGAAGTTTTCTAACTTTTGCAAGTTTTTCCCCGATCTATTCATGTAGGTGCGCCTTTTTTTTGGGCCTGAATTTGTCACAAAAACATTCTAATTTTGACTCCACTCCAGGGCTGGTGAATTTTTCTTTTTGGGCGATTATAGTCACACTTTCCTGGAGACGAGCGACTTATCATGCGCAAACTAATTCGACCAGTCTAAGTGAATATGAACCTGTCGTACTGAAAAAGAACCACCAGAGGGCAGACTAATAGCAATACGCCGAGTCTAATTCATCAATAATAAATACTGTGGAGTACTGCCGCCGATTACCTGATGAACGAGCAAATGCTCAGTCACCAGGCAATCCAAATCTTTTGACGTGTATCTAAATTCTCATTTTCAGGCGGCAGATGGTGCTGCGTAATCGGTGCTCTGCTGCCGGCAAACAATGATTCAGCATAGAGACGAGCGATGACATAACGATCACTGCTCCCTATACTGCAGGTAATAGCAGCGCTCTTCTCTGCTGGCGAGCAGGCGATGCCGGGAAGGAACTCTTCCCCCCTTATAAATCACACTGGGTGGATATTGAGGGCACACTGCGATCGCCTGTCAATTTACTGTTTGCCAAAATGACGTCTCTGAAAAAATGTCCTTTGACTTCTTTACCCTGTAATGTTAAAGGGGTCCTCTGACTTCATCAAGTGGCGTTTATCACATAGACAGGGTTAATACCAGGCGTTGAGATTCTCCATATTGCCTCCTTCAAGTGTGGCGCATATTTACTTCTATGTTTATACGACTATTTATCTACATGTATATAAGACAACCAGCGTTACTGCGCATGCGCACTTTACCCTTATGTGTTGTCATATCCGGTCGCCTTTCAATTCACACATGTCACCTGGGTCAGGGCACATTTGGGTTTTTACTATGGTGTTTGACCTATCCAGTCACCATTTTCTTATACCCCATGCAGACCCATCATCCGCTGTAAATACGCACTGGTTAAATGTTTGGGTACATAAACAGGCTATAGCGGTTATATATTAGCCCCTGCTTGCGGCGATACGTGCGGGGTTTCCCTCCAGTGCCGAGCACTTTACTTTATTATGCATCGGTTATTGGGGCGAGAGTCTTATTTGATATATTTGCAGTTTTATGTTGTTTTTGGCCATCACGTGATCGTGTTCTGAGGGAATCTGATATAATGTTATTACGTCTCAGGGGAGAGGCCGTTGTGAGAGACCTGTTAGATGAATGGTCTCTTGGAAACGGTCTCTTTTGTGATTTTAGACATTTTTGACTCTGTCTCTGTCCATATTCTGTACTCTGTTTTTACATATAGCCCTTGTTGCATTATATGTGGTGTTCTCTGGCTGTATACGGCCTTTGTTCTTGGTCGGAGTCGTGTCATGACCTCTTTATATACGTTATAATGAGAAGCTGTTGGGTGATGGATAAATGATCGCCCTGTCACCGTGTCCACCTGGAGACATAACTCGCAGGAGGCGAGGTAACTAAGTGCAGGTCATTTATTTAGGCCTCATTTTACGACATACATGTGACCTAGTACGGAGCGCGTATCTTTGGAGCGCGCACAAATAATCAGGTGAATCGGTTGCGAGCAGTTGCACGGAGGCCGCAGCGTCACAGACACCACTACGGATCAGTCGTGAGCAGTTGCACGGAGGCCGCAGCGTCACAGACACCACTACGGATCAGTCGTGAGCAGTTGCACAGAGGCCGCAGCGTCACAGACACCACTACGGATCAGTCGTGAGCAGTTGCACGGAGGCCGCAGCGTCACAGACACCACTACGGATCAGTCGTGAGCAGTTGCACAGAGGCCGCAGCGTCACAGACACCACTACGGATCAGCCGTGAGCAGTTGCACAGAGGCCGCAGCGTCACAGACACCACTACGGATCAGCCGTGAGCAGTTGCACAGAGGCCGCAGCGTCACAGACACCACTACGGATCAGCCGTGAGCAGTTGCACGGAGGCCGCAGCGTCACAGACACCACTACGGATCAGTCGTGAGCAGTTGCACGGAGGCCGCAGCGTCACAGACACCACTACGGATCAGTCGTGAGCAGTTGCACGGAGGCCGCAGCGTCACAGACACCACTACGGATCAGTCGTGAGCAGTTGCACAGAGGCCGCAGCGTCACAGACACCACTACGGATCAGTCGTGAGCAGTTGCACGGAGGCCGCAGCGTCACAGACACCACTACGGATCAGTCGTGAGCAGTTGCACGGAGGCCGCAGCGTCACAGATACCACTACGGATCAGTCGTGAGCAGTTGCACAGAGGCTGCAGCGTCACAGACACCACTACGGATCAGTCGTGAGCAGTTGCACAGAGGCTGCAGCGTCACAGACACCACTACGGATCAGTCGTGAGCAGTTGCACGGAGGCCGCAGCGTCACAGACACCACTACGGATCAGTCGTGAGCAGTTGCACGGAGGCCGCAGCGTCACAGACACCACTACGGATCAGTCGTGAGCAGTTGCACGGAGGCCGCAGCGTCACAGCCACCACTATGGATCAGTCGTGAGCAGTTGCACGGAGGCCGCAGCGTCACAGACACCACTACGGATGCCATGTAATACAATCTCCTTAGATTCCAGGTACCAATTTAAGAAATGAAATCCATCCACCACCCGCCCTCTACAGATATGACGACTATACACCCCAACACGCAGGGAATAAGAGGGTCTGTACGGATGG